>NC_081408.1:101814400-101870400 GCF_030272615.1 Cryptomeria japonica | reverse complement strand
AAAAATCAGAAGAAAGCATAAGACATGTCCGGTTCACCAAATGTAAGTGGAAAATTGGAGAACCTTAGCCAATCCACCAGTTAGAAGAAGAGGGAATTCACTAGGTTACAAATTTTCACTTGGGAGGGACTTTACATTCAAAAGAGGGGAATGAATCTACCAAATCCAATCCCAATTGATACAAGGATTGAATACTAAGAAAATTGGAATGGATTAAAACACAATTGACCCTCTTTTGTAAGTTTATTAATTTAATTAGGAGTAAATGCTGAAAATGGAGACAAAGTATGCTAAAACAGTGAGCTACAGATTCGGGATTTAGTCATGCACTTGGATCTGAGAAGTTTGAGATGATTCAGAGCTACTGTGCGAAATACGGAAAAATTTGTAGGGACCGTGTGTCCAAAAAGGGGTGCCCTCCTATTGGTCCTCCAAACTTTTTGTGTGTTGAAAAGGGTTTTTTCATCTCTATGAATAAACCTTAATTCCAGAAGTATAGTTGCACACCTATTTCCTGCACACAGAAAGAAGGGGAAATGTGTTTGGAATAGGGGTCTATCTTTAGATCAAACCCTAGTTTTGTAATTAACCAAGTGGTTGAAAAAATGTAAATGAAAGGATTGAAAGTAGAAATCCTCCTCTTTGAGGGGATGTCGAATTGAATGAAATTGAAATGCTTATACTTCCTTATGAAGTTTTGTTTGTCTCCACATGGAATTAGGGTTTCATGAAGTAGAATGTTGATCTCCTCTTCAATTCTTGAAACCTTGTCTCTATTGTTGTTCCAAATCTTCAAGGAAGACTGAAAATGCTCAATTTCTCTTGAATGCTTGAATGCTTGATGACCTCTTGTGTGTATGCGTTAGATTTCTTGGATGTCAAATGAGAGGGTAAATCTCTCTTATATACTTGCCAGTGGGTTTAATTAACTGAATTAGATCCAAGGGGAGAGGATAAAGGGAGGTCCCAAATAGGGGATCCCAGGGCACCATGCCCTGGTCCCAATGAGGATCAGGGTGCCATGCCCTAGTCTTTCCCTATTTTGGGGCAGGATCAAGGTGTGGGCATAGCACAAGGTTGAATTACAATGTGGTTTTGATGCACATGAGCATATTCAGGTCTTTGATCAGGGCAAGGGGTGCAAACACTAAGGTGAAGATCCAAATATAGTCAAAAATTGCAAGGGTTGGTGCAATTTTACGACGTTAGAGTAGAGAAGATAATTTTATGTATTTTATTCATGATCTATCCCCTCACATAAAATTAAGAAAAGATGAAGCCTTAGATGATAAGGATATTCCTTCCCAACCTATCAAAGATGATATGAATGATGATAGAAAAGAGAATCTCCCTACAAAGTATATTATTTCTTCATCTACTTCTCCTTTTGACCCTTCTTTATGTCCATAAACTACAAATTTTAAAGATATAATGGTCCTTCTTCACAATTGAAAATTTATTATAGGAGTGGTTATAATATAATATCAAAACAAGGTTATAATGGAAAAGAACTTGGAAAATATAAACAAGGAATCAAAATCCCTATAAACCCTCCTTCACAAGCTAGTGTGAAAGGTCTAGGACATACTCATCATTCACATATGGATGATCTCATTAAAGTTAAAAAGCTCAAGGATTATTTTTCTATACATAAAATCTATCATCTATCTAAAGTTCCTTCTTCCGCAAATAATCTTTTTTGCTCATATCATCAAAGTAATGATCATAATGCAAATGGCGATCCTGATTTTTAAAATGGAATACAAGGACTCATTGATAATGGAACTATCCAAATAATAGAAAACAATCCATATTCATCTATTAGCACACCTTGTCATACATCTCAATAGATGAAACCAACCCCTATTAACAATCAAGAGAAGTTAGCTACAAGAATATTTTGAAGAGTGAAGTATGGTAGGAATGTTGTTTTTCCTTCCATAAAATATACTTATAAGAATAAGAGAGGTGATAAGCATTATGTTTTTCATAATTGTTATTCTCATTCTCTTGGAAATTGTAAATCTTCTTAAACATTTGTTGAAGACCAATATGATCAAGCTCGCATAGCTCTTACAACTAATCTTGCACTTTTTCTTGGTGAAGAGGTAATGCCTTAGCACTTGATTAACCATATCATGTTTCTCCTCACCCTATGAAACTAGTAGTAAACTTCATTGTGGGCTCCTTGTCATGAGTAGTGTATACACATAAAAATGTCTATGAGCGATTAAATAAATATTTTATATTTTATTTAATGTTTATTCTTCTATTAAATAGTTAATTTGAAAAGATTAATTTATTTAATTCATTTCATGTCTTTCTATTAATTAATTTAATTGAAATATTTTCTTAATTAATTCATCTATCATATTCCTCTAATTAATTAAATATCTAATATTTAATTATTTCCTCCAATCATTCGAATATCGAATATTTAATGATTATTCTTCTATCCTATAGTCTCAAATATTAAATAGTTCTTAATTGTTTAATCCCTTTTTCCAACTCACCTTCTATCTCCACTTCATCTTCCCTTTGCCAACTCATCAATCATGTGGCTAAAGATATTAATATTTCCTAAATATTAATTCATCATTTATCTCCAACCTCCAAATTTAATGAAATACTATGTACGTACACATATTTATTAAAAAAATTTCTATATTCCCTCCAACATCCCTACATATTAGGAAGGACTTGAGTCCACTTGTCCTCTCATGCCTAAATCTTTTCCAACCATCCCTAGATTCCCTTAGTCAACAACCCAGTCAAGGTGAGATGAGTGGCACTTGTCTTCTCCTTCCCCCTTTCTATCAACCTTCACCTTTGCTCACAACCATCCAAATCTATAGATCTGATCATGATCATTGATCCAGGCCACATCATCTTATCCTCTTAAAGTCTATAAAATCAGGAGTTTGAGTTGAGAGAGAATTAGTCTTCAAAGTGATTTTTCAAGCTAATCATTTATGAAAACTTATGCATCCGTGAGTTTTAATCTTGAAGCAATTTAGAATAATCATTTAGCATTGAATATCATAGTATCAGTTAACTATCAGTTATCAGTCCATTCTTCATATGCCATCTTGGAAGCTATCAGTGTTTGTCTAAGAGCACACCATCTACAACCAGGAATAGTGGAGTTGAGACACAATGAGACATAAATCATGAAGGTAAAAATAATATTTTTATTTTATATGTATTTCATGTAGTTTCGTTGGTTGAGTTTGGATTTCTTGTACCATTTCCTTGGTATTTTGTGAAACTAATATGTTGTAGGTAGTAGTCTGATGATGAAATTCAAGTTGACACATTTTGGCACCCACCATGGGGCTCAGAGCCTCGCATATTCTTTCTAATATCCTATCTAATTCTCACAAAAAGAAAATTTAACGCATTTGTAATATAGATTCACACCAATGTGAGTTCTGACAACGCCTATATTTGATACATTAGTGCTTTTATTCTTCAGGTTAGCTCATTTGTCATTTAGGCTAGCACTTTTGTCTATAAATCAATGCATTTAATCTTCAGAACAACACTTTTGTCCTTTAGGTTAGCACATTTGTTAGTTTGGTTGATGCTTTTGTCAGAGAATTCTTGCTTCTTAGTCCGCAGAGTGACATTTTTGTGTTTCAGGTTAGTACTTTTGTCCTTTAAGTTAGCACTTTTGAGGTGAAAAACAATGCATTTTTTAGGATAGCTCTTTTATTTGCAACGCAAAGAATTTTCTTGCAGGTCCGAATGTCCAAGAACTTAAATTTTTCAAACTACTGACATGCTTGTCCAAGATTATTTTTAAAGCAAATTTCATTCATTTCCTCACCTAGTTAATTAAGAGTTCTATTTTGGAAAGTAACACATCATGTCATGATCATTTAGCTTAACTAAGGGGGATAAATTAACAACATGCAACTTGCATTTTGAGTGACTTCTTTAAAATAGTTGCACATAGATTTTGGAAAAGCAAAAATGGACTTGTGTTTTCTATGCTTGATGAAATAGTAGGTAAGTATGCTCTCACCATCATACGGTGATCAAAAAACCAAACCTACTTTCTTTTATGTATAACCTTTAGAGGGCCTGCCTTTCCGAGTTGCCTTGAGGGGGCCAATGAGAGGGGAACGACCCAAAGTGGAAATAGGCTAATACTGAGTCCTTCCAGTCCACTCTAAATAAATCATGTTTGTGATGAAAGTCACAAGAAACATGTGTTGATAAGTTCATACCGACACTATGTCTCCCCATAAACCCTATGGAGCATAACCTCTATAGGCTGGGAACCTTCTGTATTTACAAAGCTGAAAGTACCGTATGTATGGCCACATGACTAGAAGCCTTTACTAAAAACCACTTGTACTAGTCGCCAAAATCCTTCTAGTTGTTGGCGTAGGAGATTGAACCTCTGAAGCGGCTCACACACATACGGTTCTTAGTAGAGTTATAAAGTTTTCTATGGGGTTTTTTCATGGAAACTGGTGCTTGGCTGCCCCAGAGAAGTGAGTGCCGAGGGTGGAGCCAGTGGGGTCAAGCATCTAAATATCCGCTTTGAATAGCGTAGCCTCGGAGGAAACCCCATGTGAGATTCAACAATTATTGTCTCAGCCTACCATAGGATTTGTTCTTGCTTATGCATTTTGTTTTTCAAAAATATTGTGTCTTCTATGTCTATGACATGTTCAAAATGGTCAAAAAATGAAGAAAATCATCATCTAAAAATGAGCGAAAATCCAACAACTTGTTGAAGGATTTGAGAAGAATCCTTGAAACATAATCATAATAACACTTTCAAGCAACAAAATAGTGCTTTTATCCCATAAGTTAACACTCTTTGCTATAAGAATTAGCACAAAGTATTTTTCACATCTAAAAAAGCATATCAAACCAAAATTTAAACATTAGTATCAAAACACTTCTTGAGTAGATTTGTCTCTAAACTATCACACATTTTCAAACTAGTTCAATAATTGGGTCACTAATCCAACGGGCTATTTCTGAAAGGTTTCTATAAGCATAAACAATCAACAAGCTATTGATTCAAACATTTTAAGTGCAAAAATCAACATCATTGTCAAGTTTCTCATCAAGATATATCAAATCCTCTATCACGAAGTTTGATCAATTTATCTTGTGTTCATTATCTTGGATATATCTTTCCTATTTTGAACATAGGTCATATCAAAATCAAAATTGTAAACTGTCAAATGCTTATATGTCTTTTAAGTATCACCTTAAGAAAAGAAAACCCAGTTACAAAGCTACTCAGAAAAGAATAAGATTCTTGTATATCAATTGCAAGATCTTATTAAAACATAGGACATTCCTATACCATTTTCATCACTATTTACGTTGCTGCGGGATAGAGTTTGATGTAGAGAATTTGCAAGGACATTCTTTTCAACAAAAAGATGCTTTATCACAACGAACAAACAATAGTGGTAAAATCAACAAAGCATATCTTCCTAAACCAATAATCACCTATTGACTTGTCCTTTGGAAATTTCAAAAAAAATTAAAACAATCACATGCCAGTTTGGACTAGAGCTCAATACGAACAACTTAGAAAACAACAAAAACAAATCAAGGAAGAAGATAATCCGATATTCCAAACTTTTGGGTATATCGTTGTTGATGAAGAAGCCGTCAATAACACCATCAGAGACCTTGAGAAAGATTTCAAATTTGATAGACTAATGGAAAAATTATTGGCAAAACAAAAAGAGAAATATCTTTTGATGTTGGCAAAATCAAGAGCTAAATTGCCACAAGACTTTAACATAGAAAGCTTGAAACAAGATGCAGAGGCAAGTAACACCCAAAACACAGATGATCCAAACAATGAAGATGTAAAAAAAGAAAGTCATGAAGAGACAAGAAAAGAACGTGATGACACAAGAAAAGAGCGTAGTGATAAAAGAACTTATGAAGAAATAGGGAGAAACTATATGGATAATCCATTTTTAAACCTTACTCAACAAATGCAAACTCTACAACAACAGATACAAGATATGCAAAATAGAACAAGCTTCAAGAAGTATTCATTTGAATATATCTGCCCATATCCTTTCGATAAAAATTTGAATATGGTACCATTTCCACAACATTGCGAGATCCCTAAATATGACAAATACGATGGAAAATTTGATCCTCAAGATCACATTAGGGAGTTTTGTACTATGAGTATGGAATTTGCGCATGACGAAGCTTACCTAATGCATATTTTCCCTAGGAGTTTAAATGGACAATTAATGGAATGGTTTTTAAGATTACCATCTGGAATCAAATCTTTTGAAGAGCTCGTGAATAGATTTATTTCACAATACTCCTACAATGTAAGGATTGAGATAACAATGCTGGATTTATGCAATGTTAAACAAAAGATTGGTGAATCTTTTATGATCTTCTTGCAACGATGGAAACAGATGTTTAATAAGTATCCAAGAGATGTACCTGATCAAGAAAAGATGTGTATATTCATTGATAATCTTATCAGTGAAATGAGTTATCGACTAAAAATGAAATGTCATCCCTCCTTCGCCAAGATGATTGAGAATGGTCTGAAAATAGAAGATGTGATGGTAAAGAAAAGAGAGCTAAAACTTTACAATAATTCTTATAACAACAACAACAACAGTAACAATGACAAACCCAAGTTCTGGTCAAAGAATAGGAATGTCATCAATGGAGGAAATGACGACAATAGTGCTACAAAACAACAACCAATTTTTAATCTATCAAGTCAAATCCCAAACAATAACAATCAAGAAAACAATAAAACCAAGTCTTTCTTCTCCAATCCTCACAGGAAATTCACAAACATTGGAGAACCATTGGAATCAACTTTAAAAACTCTTCTTGCAAACAAACTGATTGTTTTACGAGAAGCAAGAAATTATGAACCACAAGTCAAGCCTAATTGGTGGAATGACAATTATTTTTGTAATTACCATCGGAATAAAGGACACCAAACAAATGATTATTAGAGATTGAAACACCTTATCCAAGATCTAATCGATAATGGAACTATCACAGTGGATAGCCATAAGACAAACGAATCACACCTAGTTTTCAAAAATCCACTTCTGAATTATGACAAAGGTAAACCATCCAAATAAAAATATGACAAAGGAAAAGCCAGAGTGAACTACACTTATACATATGATGATGTGGTAAATGTCATCATTGTTAAAGATAATCCACCTTTAGAGCCAATCAATGTCATTACCAGAAGCAAAGCAAAGGTCACCTTTCCGGGTATAACAAAAGACTCAACATCCACTTCACAACAATACAATTTAGTAGAGAAATTACAAAGAATACCCACTCAAATATCAATTTTGGAACTTCTCAAAGTTTCACCTATGCATAAGGAAATTTTGGAAAAAGCTTTAGTGGAAACAACAGTTCCAAAATACTTGGATGTAGACCAGTTCCAAAACGTGGTGGGACACCTTATAGCCCCTCATTGCTTAACATTTTTTGAAAATGATGATGTGTCCTTGCAACATCCTCACAATGCTCCTTTACATGTTGAAGTCACCATTAATAAAACTCATGTCAAACGCGTACTCATAGATTATGGAGCGGGCTTAAAAATTTGTGCGTTAAGTTTAATAAAAGCTTTGGGATATTCAGAAAATGTAGTAGATCCAAAGAAGAAAATAACTATTAAGGCTTATTATGAAGTAGAGCATTCTTCTAAAGAAACTGTGGTGTTGCCGATCAAAATAGGACCTGTGGAAAAGAATACATTATGTCAGGTTTTAGATTTGAATCTCTCTTACAACATTCTTCTAGTAAGGCCGTGGATTCACACCATGCAAGTAGTTCCTTCTACATATCATCAATGTGTAAAATTTCCTCATGAAGAACAAGAAGTCACTATAATTGCATTCTAGCAAATATTGCAATAATCTAAAGCCAACACAAGATACAAGAGTTCCATATAACAGAGAATCAGTATATCCTACCAAAGAAATTCAAGAAAAGTTATGGGAAACCTTTGAGAAAAATCTCAAATTGAATGATGAAGGAATGGGAAAATATTCTTTGCATAGTTTTCCACTTTCACCTAAGTTATATGGAAAGCCTATATGAAATGAAAGCTTGAATAAATTTGAGCATAAGTGTGATGCTACAAATTTGAAGGATGATTGTTGAAAATGGAGGAGTGAGAGCTCTATTTATAGCAAGAATAGGGCAATGGATGGTCAAGATTGAATGGTTTAATCAAGGGTTGAGTTTGAAAGTTGGGGATCCATGTACATGATTTGCACCAATGAAATGATGACAAGTGTCATCATAGGGTTGGGTTGAAAGAAGGGGTTGGAGACATTGAATGCCTGAGAAGACCTCATGGTTATCTAGAGGCTAAGGGTCAAGTCTAAGTTAGGATTACCCACTGGATTAGGAGTTAATCCAAGGATAAACCTTTGTGCAAATGATTAAGAGATAATCATGGTCAAAGCATTAAAGGCCTGATGAGACCCTTGGGTTGGGTAGAGGTTGAGTCAAAACAAATGTTTTAACCATGTAGGAGGGTTTGGGTTAACCATTAATGGTTATTGGAGACTTTGTGGATTAAGTGGTTGAAGGTTGGAAGCTTTCAAAGGTTATCAAAGACTTTGAGACATTTAGTGGTTGAAGGTTGAAAGCCTTTAATGGTTATCAAAGACTTTGAGGCTTTGAGAAGTGACTTCCCTTTGCTTAGGGATGTGACAAAGTTTAGAGGAGGGGTCAGGTTAATTAGAAGCAATTAGAAGATTCTAGAAGGGATTAGAAAGGGGTTTGAGATTTTGCAAGTGGATGGGGGGATAATAGGATTTAATTGATTTAAATGATTTAATTCAATTTGGTTGCAATTTGGAGAAATTAAATAAATTAGATTTATTTAATTTAAGGATAACTATTTAATTAAATTTGAATTTAATTAAAAGTGGATAGGGGGAATTTAATTGAATAAAATGATTTATTCATTAAATGGGTATAGTGAATTTTATTTAAATAAATTGAGTAATTTACTTAATAAAATAGAAGAATGTGGATAGTTTAATTAAATTGGATTTAATCAAATAGGAAAATGAACATAAAATATTCATTTAGGAATATGGTCATTTTTATACGTCTACATTTTTCCCCTCTTTGAAGTGATGTGTGTGCACATGTTATTTCAAAGAAAATGATGCTTTATCATGATTTATGATCAAATGCGATTTTTGTGTCGCTCTTGTGATTTGTAAGTCGTGCCCCAGATTTGATTTGATGTGTGATGCCCCAAATTCAATATTTGATGATGATGCCCCCTCGGGAGATGAATCAATATTTTGGTTGAAAATTTTTGATTTATTTTGAGGAGTTGCGTATGATGTGTATGATTTCGTGCATGTATAATATGTGTAAATTGATTCATCTTCCAATAAGTTACAAATGTTTTGGTATAGGGGAGACCGCGACCATATTATAGGTCCATTAGGCTAACCCTAATTTCATTTTCCTCCTATAAAAGAGGAAAAGAGCTTAAATTAGGTTCATTTGTGCTTTGTTGACTTTGGAGAAAGAGAATTTGCTTTGGAGAGAAAATGCCTATTCCATATCACAGACACCATTTCGAGTGCGTTCGGAGGTATCGGAGACCTGTAGCGCGTGGACCACTAGTAAGTCAACGTTTTTGACCCTTTTTTGATTTTTCATTTTGTCATTTTTAGTCAGTTTTTGAATTTCAAAGTTCGGGTTTAACGTTCTAGCGTGTCTAGGGTCTAGAGTAGCACATACGAAGCGTGAAGTAGTGCATTGAGTTCAAATTTAGGGGTCGCGTCCGAAAAAGATAGGCTAGCGCATAAAATTATTAGGTTAGCACGTGCATGTAGAATAGCGCATGGAAAGTGTCGGGTAGCGCGTCCAGTCAGCAGGTTAGCACGTAGGGGTGACCTAGCGCATAGGGGTCGTAGCGGTTCGCATAGGTAAATGGATTTAGCGCATGGGACTAACCTAGCACATAGGGCCAAACGGGTAGCACCTAGGAGATGTATATTAGCACGTAGGCAGAGTCTAGCACATGGGGTGGGTTAGGTGGCGCATGAGGAGAAAATATTAGTGCGTAGAGTTAGTATAGCGCATAGGATAGACAGATTAGCATGTAGGAAAAATAGCCTAGCACCTGGGGGTTTTTTTAGCGCATTGAGCATCTGTTTTAGCACATCCAAAAAAATTTTGGAAGATGGGCCGATTTGAAAATTTGCTTTGTTTGCCTGTCATGATGTGATGGATTTATCCAATATGAGTGTTGGTATAACTTGTTTTGATTTGCGTGTTTTTAAGTTATGTATAGATACCAATGTGTTGTATTGATCAGAATATGATTTATTTGCGTGTTCTATTTCAAGTTCAATGTGTGTGAAGCCTGAATTGTGTTACAAGCCAATATGGGTTGGAAACTTGAGTTGTTTTACAAGCTGATATGGGTGGGAAACTTGAGTTGTTTTACAAGTTTATGTAATTTTGGTACTTGAGTTGTTTTACAAGTTTTGATATGGTTTTGGAGAACTTGAGTTGTTTTACAAGTTAATATGAAATGATAGGATTTTGAACTTTGATGTAGATGAGCAAATTGTTTCATGTTGTTGATAGAAGTTTGATTTTGATAGCTTTGTTTTGATGTGGAAACTGATATTGGATTTGTTTTGCTTGTTGACAGGAGCGATTGGGTGTGGTACAGTCACGGGAGAGATTTCCCAGACCGTGGACATTGATACCGCGGTTGTAACAGGCTGATTTGGACATTATTGAGAGATGTGGTTTGACGTCTCTCCTGGATATGCCTCGGTTCACTGTGAAGCAGGGGCTGTTGACAGCTTTGGCAGAGAGGTGGCATAGTGACACCAACACCTTTCATTTTGTCACTGGAGAGATGACAGTCACATCTGAGCTCTGTTACCGGATCCTGCGCATCCCTGTGGTAGGTGCACTACTACCTTACGAGCAATCAAAGGAGGGTGGCACAGAGGCGCTGCGCCGAATTTTCCAAGATGAAGTCTGCGGCTACGAGATTTCATGGCAGGAGTTTCTAGATTTGGATTATGCACCGCTGCCATCTGTACTGGCAAGATTCATTGGGGGATTCCTTTGTCCTGATCGCAGGTCAAAGGGATTCTCGGTGGGATGGGGACTGGTTTTGGAGGAGATGGTTACTCAAGGTAGGAGGTTTGCATGGGGGTCAGTGATGCTGGCTCATTTATACAGGAGTCTACATCAGGTAGTATACCTCGGTTACGGCAGCTTGTCAGCTGGCGTGACATTATTACAGGTATGGTGCTGGGAGCACATTCCAGTAGCGAGGCCACTGGCAGATAGGGACAGGCCCGTAGGTGCAGCATATGCCTATGGATACAGAGGTCTAGTTGTCCAGCATAAGCTGGGCAAACTAGAGCATTGGAGGAGGGTTTTTTGATGACATAGATACGGTCACCTGGCGACCGTACATAGGATGTGAGGTGTGGGCTGAGGATGGGCTGGAGATGCCCTTTTTGTTCATGACCAGGTACCTGATTGGGAGGACCCCATTCATGATTGAGTGATTTGTGATGACCCGAGTTTTGAGGCAGTTTGGGCGCCAGCAGGGTATTCCGTAGGGAGCATGCCTTTATGCACGACGGCAGCAGGATGTGGCTGATTGGGGGCCGACTATTGATAGTGTCGTGGCAGTGGAGGAGTTTGTGGGGTTGGCTGGGCAGATCTAGGATTATTCCCCAGAGATTCAGGATGCGGGGATGACAGATGAGTTCGCTCGATTGTTTGCTGCGTGGGCAGTGGCCAGGATATCTGATCTGGAGGATATGAGGCTAGCATTTGACTCAGATGAGGAGGGAGATGGGGGAGATGATGGACATGATGGGGAGGATGAAGGAGGAGGAGGAGTTAAAGGAGCCAGAGGCAAGTGGGGAGGTATAGTGAGGAGAGGAGAGAGAGGTGTGGATCAAGCAGTGCGGCTGGGAAGGATAGACAAGGGGAGAGGTGGATTGGCTATCGGAGCCGGGGGAGAGGGGAGAGTGGGGGAGGCGCTAGCTGCGGTGGGTGGTGAGGAGGAGCCGAGTAGACTAGCATAGAGGAGGAGGACGGATGTACTCCCACCTCGAGTACCGAGGACAGGCCGAGTGGGAGGGTTTCCTCCAGCACAGGTACCGCTCCAGGTTCGAGTGCCAGGGCACATGGAGGATGCTCAGATACGGACCTTGCAGATTACTGTGCAGCAGCTGCAGGCACAGATTTTGACCTATCAGCGACAGATTTCTCAGTTGACTACTGAGAGAGATACCGAGATAGAGCGGAGGGGGCGAGCGGAGGAGTTGGTGGTGAGTATGCATAGGGCAGCGGTGGGTGGTCCGATGAGAGATACCCTTAGAGAGTTGGCACTGAGAGCCCAGAAGGTAGAGTACTATAGGCAGTAGTACCCAGGGACCGACGAGTAAAGAGTTTTGCTCAGTCAAGATCTAGCCGATCTCGAGCCACTGGGTCACGATCTGAGAGCCAAGGTGTGACAGGGCCACCGAGACAGGACCCTCCTGGAGATCCAGGGGTGGGTACATCTGGAGCGAGACCATCTCCGTCAGGGGATAGTCATACTTGAGAGACATGGTCTCCGTTGTATTTTTTAGCATTTGTTATTCTTTGTACTGGACACAGTGTTTGGACACTTTTTGTAGATTTTGATCATTTTGAGATATATATATATATATACAGCACCATTTTTTATCATGTAATGTGTTGATATGGATGCATTTATTTTATGTGAGGATGTAATGCGTAAATATATGATGTAATGTATGATGCAGGATGTATGCTATTTATATGCTGTGAGATGTATCTTGAAAATGAGATGTATGTTTTAATATGCTACAAAATGTAAAATGATATGTAAATGATGTTAAAATGATATGCAATGATGTTTAAATGATATGTGAACATGCTTAAATGATATGTGAACATGCTTAAATGATATGTGACTACTGGTAAAATGATATGCAACTAATTGTTTTTGGAGCATCCCTCATTTTGTATTTGCCATCCGGTGGAACCATATGTTTGCTTTCATTGTAGATATCATCATTGAGCATTGATTTTTTTAGGATATGTTGAAAATTTATACAAGCATAATGGTATAATTGAACCATAATGACCTGAGAAAAATTTACATGATTTTTGATTTTGCAAGATAGCACAAGCGTCAAGGTATAATTGAACCAGGACGACCTGAGTGCGTATTGCGTAAATAGATAAGATTAAATCATTTGTATGCGTGAAGTGGAATCAAGCCTTCAGTTATATTTGTTGTATCACGTCTCGAGGCAAGGATTCACACAGTACAAGTGATTGCCTCCCAAACAAAAGACTAAGAAAATATTGGAAGTTCCCCATGATCTCTAGCTTTGAAGTATTTTATGGGATATAGGAGAAGATTCCAATAATTAAAAAGTTCAAAATGCAAAATAGTCAAGACTTTTATGCGATAATGCAACATTTAGTACTTCAGAAAATCATCCATCCTTGATATTTTTGTGAATTGTTTTTGTTTAGTTTTGGCGATGAAGTGTAGTTTGGTTGCTGGATGTCATGCTTCTGAGTTTTGCAATAGTTGGAATGTCTTGAATGTTTGCAAGTTTTAATGCCCCTAGCTGAATGTGCCTTGTGATATGATCATGTACAGTGATTTCCAAGCCATGGTGGAATGTGGTAAGAGGATATATATATATATGGATAACCCAGGATAGTGACTATACTAAGTATGTACTGAATGGATATACGCTAAGTGTCGGGCGATGGCTGATAGTGTTTTGATGGATAAAATAGAAATAGATAGAGGAGTCGTTCTTTTACAAGAGCGCCTGTTTACCAGGTTTTCACCATTTGTTTTTATTGTACTTTGTTTTGTTTTTTTTTTGCTTTTTCTGGATTTTTTTTTATTTTTTAAAATTTTTTTTGGCTTTTCCGTGCATTAGGCTACTTTAAGTATAGTACTTCTTCAGATGAATGCTATTAGTTGGGTCATCGAGCACATCTCCTTCAGAATTTGTAAGCTGATAGGCACTTGATCCATAGGCTGATATGATGACATAGGGACCCAACCAGTTAGGTTCAAATTTTCCTTTCTTTTCTCTATCTTGTTGATTTCTTGGATTTTCTTTGAGGACTAAGTCACCAACCTTGAAGTTGCGAGGGATGACTTTATGATTGTAGCTCCTGTACATGTGCTGCTGATATGCTTTGAGATGAGTATAAGCATGCTGATGTCTTTCATCTAATAGTTCAAGTTCTTGCAGTCGGTTAACTCGATACTCTTCATCTGGGATTAAGCCTTTCAAAGAGACTCTGAGAGATGGAATTTCTACCTCCAGGGATAAAATAGCCTCTGATCCATATACCAATGAGTATGGTGTTGCTCCTATAGGTGTGCAGATGCTGGTCCTATATGCCCAAAGTGCTGGATTGAGTTGTACGTGCCAATCTTTGCCTGCATCATTCACTATTTTCTTGAGGATTTTCAGTATTGTCTTGTTAGATGCTTCCGCTTGACCATTTCCTTGCGGGTAGTATGGTGTAGAAAACCTATGTTGGATTTTGAATTTTTTACATAATTCTTGGACATCTTGATTCTTGAAGGGCCATCCATTATCTATGATGATTGAACTTGGAATACCATATCTGTAGATCAGATAATTTAGGATAAAAGAGGCAATTTGTTTCTTGGTCACTGTGGTCATGGGAACTGCTTCGATCCATTTGGTAAAGTACTCTGTTGCTGTTATAATGAACTTGTGTCCATTTGAAGATGAAGGATGAATTTTTCCAACTAGGTCCAGTCCCCACTGACAAAAGGGCCAAGATGTTGTGAATGGCTGCAGTTCCTGTGCTGGAGCATGTATCAGATTGCCATGGATCTGGCATTTAGGACATTTCTTGGTGAAATGATATGAGTCATTTTCCATTGTAGGCTAGTAGTATCCCATCCATAGAAGCTTTTTAGCAAGAGTAGTGCCACTTGAATGTGTGCCACAAATACCTTCATGAAGCTCGTGTAAAGCCGAATCGGAATCATTATGATCAAGACAACGAAGAAGAGTACCATCTAGACCTCGACGATATAACGTATCAGCGGTAAGGGTGTAACGAGCAGCTTGTCGGATAAAGTTACGTTTTTTGTTATGGGATTGGTCAATTGGTAAGATATTGTGTTTGAGGTAATCGTATATTGGTCCATATAACAGAGAATCAGAACCAATCAAGGCATATATAACCTGGGATTCAGAGTGGTCATAGACGGGGGAGAACAGTTGCTCTACCAGGAACTTGTAACGACTCTGTTGCTCTGGAATTTGTAGTAGTGAAGTGATAGTAGCCATTGCATCGATTGCTTTGTTGTTCAACCTTGGTATTTGCTCAAAGGTGATGTGTATAAAATACTATTTGAAGTCATCCACCATTCGCTTGTAGGGTAGTAACTTGTCATCCTTTGTCTGATAGTTGTTGTTTATTTGATTGATGACTAGTTGTGAGTCTCCATAGACTTTTAACTCTTTGATTTTCCATTCGACAGCCATTTTGATGCCTATAACTAATGCCTCATATTCCGCCACATTATTCATGCAGGGAAACATAAGCCTATATGATCTTGGCATAGTGTGTCCTTCAGGAGTGATAAATAGAATGTCGGCCCCTGAACCATGTTGTGTATAGGATCCATCAAAGTATAGGGTCCATTGATTAGGAGAAACAGCAAGAATGTCCCTGTCTGGAAATTCAATCTCCATGGTTTGTTTTCCTGGTAGTGGTGCTTCAGCCAACTGATCTGCAATTGCTTGTCCTTTGATGGCTCATCTTTCTGTGTAGTGGATGTCGAATTCACTGAGAATCATGACCCATTTAGCCAATCGGCCTATAAGAGCTACCTTGCTGAGTAGATAATTGAGAGGATCAATTTTAGCTGCTAGCTTAATGGTGTGTGCTAGCATATAATGTCGGAACTTCTGAGATGCAAAGACCACTGTTAGGCAAGCCTTCTCAATGAATGTATAATTTAGTTCATAACCATTCAATGTCTGACTGATGTAATATATAGCTCGTTCCTTTCCTTGTTGATCTTCTTGTGCTAATAGTGCCCCCAGCGAAATATCTGTTGTTGAGATATATAGTATAAGAGGCTTTCCTGCAACTGGTGGTACTAGAACTGGTGGATTCATCAGGTACTGTTTAATTTGGTAAAAAGATTCTGCACACTTAGTCTCCCATCTGAATGGTACATTTTTGTGTAGCAAATGGTTAAATGACAGACTTTTATCTGCTAGTTAAGTGATGAATCGCCTGATTGATTGAAGTCATCCTTGTAGAGATCTGAGTTGACTGATATTCTTTGGTGGTGGCATGTCCATGATGGCTTGTACCTTTGCTGGATCAACTTCAATACCCTTAGCTGAGACTATGTAGCCTAGTAACTTGCCTGATGTAACCCCGAAGACACACTTCTTAGAGTTGAGTCGGACTTGGAATTTCTACAATCGATCAAAGATCTTTGTTAGGATGCCGAGATGTTCAGCTCTGGTGAAGGATTTAGCTAGTAAATCATCCACATAGTCTTCCATAAATGTGTGCATCATATCATGGAATATTGTTGTCATTGCTCTTTGATAAGTGGCTCATGCATTCTTTAAGCCAAAAGGAATAACATTCCAATAGTACGTTCCCCAAGGACAAGTGAATGTTGTTTCATCTTGATCTTCAGGAGCTATTTTGGTTTGATTATAGCCTGAGAAACTGTCCATTAATGAGAGCATTGCATGGCTTGTTGTGAGATCTACAATTATATCGATACTAGGCAGAGGAAAGTCATCTTTTGGACAAGCTTTGTTGACGTCCCTAAAGTCAGTGCATATTCTGATACTACCATTTGGTTTTGACACTGGAACGATCTTGGAAATCCATTCTGCATAGTCAATGGGTCGGATGAATCCGACATCTAGTAATTTCTTCAGTTCAGTTTTGATCATGAGTGCCACCTATGGATTCATCTTTCGTAGCTTTTGCTTGACTGGCTTGACTCCTGTAGAAATGGACAAGTGATGCATGATTAAGTGTGGATCGACTCCGAGCATATCAGCATATGACCAAGCAAAGTTAATTTGCTATCCTTTAAAGAAGATGATGAATGTCGATCTTTCTTCCTCTATTAGAGATTCTACAAGATGTATGTTTCTGACTGCTTCTGTGGTACCAATGTTGATTGATTGAGTGGTCTCAATCAATATGGGTGATCGTTCATGAAAATGTTCAAGAAGAGTGTCAAGTCTCCCATCATCAGGTGCCTTAAAAAGGTTTTCACCTTCAGATGCGTCCTTTATTTTTACTTTTTTGGGATCTAGAGCTGCTATTGACTGGTTTTCAGCATCAGATCCTTTATTTGATGTATTTTTGCGACTGAGAGACTTGGCACTCCCTGATTGACAAACATCGTTATTTTGTTCACTGGTAGAGCTTGTTTCTGGATTTACGGTACATAGGTAATGTATAATAGATTCATCATCTGGGAAAATGGGTATATCATGGGTTTCAGGTTCATCCCAGTCGATGATGTCGGGAAAGACAAGTGGTAAAGAATCGTTGGGTGGATCAAGTTCTACTACCGTAAGTGTTAGGATAGAGTTTTCATTGTGATGGGTCTTGGTTTTAAAAAAGGCCAGGGTTTCATCGAAGTCTTCGATGGTATCATCTTCCACATAGACTTGTTCGTAATGTTTCTGTTCGCTTTCCTTGGCGTCATAGATATTTTGTGGTCCAAATTCAAGAGGTCTATCTTTTGCGTTATGTTCTTCTTGAGAAAGGGATATGGAATCAGTATCATCTGGGATATTTGTAGTAGCATCGGAGTAGGTACCCCATTCATATTCATTGGAATCTGTCTCATAGGCATCATCCTAGATTCTATCTATGCTGCAAACAGGTATGTTGTATGGTGAAAATAAATCTTTGATGATGCATACTATTTTGATATTTTGTGTTGATTCTGTATCCGATCCATCTTCCACTTGCTGGATTTGTTCATAGATTGTGCTTCCTCAGGGAGGAATAATGGTTTGTTGCGATGACATGATTTGTTCTTGAGACATTAGTGTTTGAATATGAGCTACTGCTATAGATATGGCCTTCTTATGATTTAGAAGCTTTCCCTGATGCAACTTCTGATCTTGACGTTCTCGTACCTTACGGATTGTTTCTGCTGATTCAAAGAGTGCTTCCTGCCAGGATTCTTCGTTGTACTTCTTTTTTACCTTCCATTGAGGTTTTGCAGTTGTGTGTGGCGGCCGTTTCAATAGGAATGTGAGTTTAGAACCCAATCCTGCTTTGTTTCTACTAGGTTGTGAAGGAAGATCTATAGGTTCTGTGACTCCTTCCTTGCGCTTCCCAATAGGTCCTTTACCGCCATATCCCATTTGCTTCATGATTACGTATCCTTTTCCATACAGGTGTGTTGGTAGAACAATGTCCAGAGCGGCTGCTCTATGATCTTCTTCCTCATCTTTATATAACCAGCTAAGGACATCTTTGTCTTCTGATTCATGTGCTAGAGTACCCAATTGGATGAAGGTACCATCAAATTTAGTGATGGGCTGAGTTGCTAGATGTGTTGATGTAGTAGGCAAACCATGCGATCTAGGTGATGTTGGCAATTTGGCCAAACATAAAGGTTCCAAAGAATATTCTCCCATGCCTTGGTCTTTGATTTGCATTTTTTGCTTGAAGTCTCCCCATAAGGAGTTGAGCTTTGTTGTTGGTGGATCTGATGTTGAAGATCGTTGCTTCTCTCTATTATGAGGAACCAAACTGTCTTCGGCTGCCCCCATTGCGTTGCAATGTTGAAATGGATTATGATCAGCTGATATTAATATTTCTTGTCCATCATAAGGGAACTTGACACACTGGTGATACGTAGAAGGTACTGCTTGCATTTCATGTATCCAGGGTCATCCTAACAAGATATTGTAGGTTAGATCGATGTCTAAGACTTGACATACAGTATCCTTTTGCACTGGTCCCACTTGAATAGGTATTATCATAGTTCCTTTAGAGGACCTTTCCTCATCATCATATGCTTTTATGGTAATCTTTTTACAAGGATCAATAGATTCTTCTAAGAAGCCTAGTGCACAGATAAGCTTTAAAGTACATATATTAAGTCCGGCTCCTCCATCTATTAAGACTCTTTTTACCCAGTGCTTGCAAACAATGACTTCAATATGGAGAGGAGTATTATGCAGATGACTCAATGAAGCATTATCATGCTTTGAGAAGGTGAGGTTATGAGGTCCTATCATATGGGCGACCATGGCTTGAAATCTGTCTGTATCCAGATTGTGAGGTACATTTGTTTCTAATAGTGCTTGCTCCAATATGTCTTTGTGCTTCGGTGATAGTCTCAATAATTCCAGGATAGATATCTGAGTTGGAGTCTTGCATAGTTGGCTAACCAAGTCATATTGGAGTTTTGGTGTGGCAGTTGTAGGTGTCATATGTCCCTTCAAGACATATTTATGAGTTTGGGTTGTTACATTGACAGATTCATGATCATGCCGATCTCGAATGGTGATGACATTGACTTGATGATCTTCAGCTGATATGTGGTTGATTGTGTTGTTGTAGATGTGATTAATACGAGCTCCGCGTGTATCATCTGAAGTTGATGCTCCATCTTTGTTGTAATTAGGGAGAGGATTTTTGAAGGCCCCGTGATCACCATTTGTTTTGAGACCATCCACTGTTAAATAACCTCGATCAATCATGTCCTGCACTATGTGTTTCAATCTCATGCATTCGTTTGTTCTATGACCCTTGTTGCGATGAAAATCACAATAGTGTGAATCATTCCACCAAGGTGGATTGATTGGGGGTTCATAGTTGTTGATGGGAGGCAAAGAAAGAATTTTGTTTGCTAAAAGTTCTCGGAATGTAGATTCTAATGATTGTCCCAGTGGTGTAAAGATACGCTTTTCGAAATTGTTCGTGTTGTTGCGTGAATTGTTGTTAGGCCCTGGATTCATGTTTTTGCTTTGAGTATTGTTGGTGTTGTTTGTGTTGAGTTGTCCTTGATCAGTGTTCGGTGCATATGTGTTAGCACTGGGGGTAGCATTTTTAAGATTTTGAGGATTTTGAGGATTGCCGGATAATGCAAGCACTGGTTGCTTAGATTTGGGATCATATGATTCATTGTTGCATTCATTTTTGTTTCGGGTCCAAAATCGAGATTTATCAAGGTTGGCATTGTTCTGATTATTGTAGTTTGATGAGTTGGTTCCTTCCTTGTAGAACTTGAGTGTTCCCTTTTTGACACAAGCTTCCTCTACTTGAATGCCATTTTCAATCAATTTGGCGAAAGATGGTATGCATTGAAGTTTGAGTCTGTAACTCATTTCGCCATTCAAGTTATTGATGAAGATTTCCATTTTCTCCTTTTCAGGAATATCTCGAGGATATCGCGATACCATGCATCGCCAATGCTGAAGGAACACCATGAATGTTTCATTGTTCTTTTGTTTGGTGTTGCAAACATCTAGCATGGTTATGGCATGTTGGATGTTGTAAGAATAGTGGGTGATGAATTTGTTAACCAATTCATCAAATGATCTAATAGGTGGTGTAATCTTGGATAACCATTCCATTGTTTGTCCTCCCAGGCTTCTTGGGAATAACCTCATCAGATAAGTGTCATCATGAGCAAATTCAAGACTCATGGTGCAAAATTCTCGAACATGATCCCGAGGATCACTTTTCCCATCATATTTATCAAATTTGGGAACATCTGAGTTTGGAGGAAAAGGTACCATGTTTAATCTCCTATCAAATGGATAAGGACAGATTTCGTTTATAGAATACCGCACTATTGTCCCTTGTTGCATATCTTGTATTTGTCTTTGCAACATTTGCATTTGTTGAGTAAGAGCAACCAAGGGTGCATTATCTTGTCGAGGGATGAATTCTTCCCTCGTATTTGTTCTTAACTGAAAAGGTGTGGTAAACGGTATGTGTTGTTCTGGAGTCTCAAGCTCAAGTATACGCATTTCTGGTATACATTGCTCTGGAATATGTTGCTCAGGTATGCGAGTTTCTTCTTCTCTTTGTTGTTCTTGATATATGTATATTGTTGAGACCCGGTTTGAAAAATGTTTGCATCAAAATCCTCGAGTAATTTAACGCCTTTACTTGTGAGCATGAGCAGATACTTTTCTTTGTCGTTTTCATAAGCCTTTCGATGAGTTTTTGGAATGAAGGATTTTCTTGACATTCCTGAAGAATTGTGTCAGTAATTTTAGGCTCTTTCGAGTGTGGAATTTCAAAAGGATTTGACAATCTGTGATTCATACTTGATTCTGCGTGTGTCTTGCTTTGTTTGTTTCTTTGAGAGTGAGTGACAGGCATTTTAGTAGAAACTTTCAGTGATGAAAGGGACAAAAGCCTCGTTGATGTGTTGCTCGGGTGTTGGTGGTTCTGGTCGAGATGTGTTATACATGATGCACTCGTCGGGCAAGAATGTTGGATTGATCTTTCCTCCATGGTTTATCTTTTGATTAAAAGTAAACTTTTGACAGTATGCTCTTGTCTTCAGGGGTTCTTTGTCAAATTCGCTAGATTTGTTTTGGATATAACGTTTGACGTGATGAAGAAATACCTGATGAGATTTGAAGAGTTGACGATTGATGTATAAAAACTTATTTCTCTTGATGAATTTGGCAAAACTAGGTTGTTGTTTCTTCAACGTGATGTTACGATAGAGGTTCTTTTTCTCAGAATAAGGGGATTAGTCATGCATGAGTGATCAATGGTTTCCTATGATTTGTTTGGATTTAGTTGATTCTTGTTTGAAAAATTTCAAATCTTACTTTATTAGAGTGAAGGTGTAGATGTCCCTTCACGGCAAAGTGTGTCAAATGATATGGATAAAAGCTTCCCGATTTGGAAACTAGATTTGACAATTTGATAATTCTAAACAAGTGTTCTGAGATAAAAATCTGTAAGATGGTAAAGGATTCTATTGATACTGATGATGAAAATTTTCTGGATTATGATAGGAGAGACATCATCTATTGCACGATTCATTTCGGATTCTGACAACTTCGTTTGACACAAATTTTGCTCAAGAAATAGGTTTATGGTTTGTTTTTGTCACTCTGGTTTGATCAAAGATGAATTTTGATGAAAAGGGCTTCTAAAAATGATTTTGAAACTTTCAAAAAAAATTTAGTTTTTGCTCTTTTTTTTTTTGCCTTGGATTACGCGCTAGAACAGAGTCTACATGCGCTACTGAATTCACTTGATGTGCTAAAAGAATGAGCACACACGCTAAGCTGCCCCTAGACACGCGCTAAAATTTGGACTTTCTGAAAATGGCGGTCTAATAGTTGAAAAAGATTATGTGCTATCCTGTGTCTTCGACGCGCTAACTTTTTGACCTTAAGCGCTAATGTTTCTATGCCACGTGCTAAGATGTTTCTTCCATGCGCTAAAGTTTGGACTATTGAAAATTGTTGTCAAATTTGTTTAAAAAGCTATGCGCTATACTAGGCATGTCGCATGTTAACTGTTTGTTTCCACGCGCTAATATTATGCTTCCACGTGCTAGACTGTTTTGTAGATGCGCTAAAGGACTTTGTACATTTTCCCTTAAGATGAAAACGCTACTGTTTTAACGCCACGTGCTAACTTGATGTTTGGATGTGCTAACAGAAATACTCCACATGCTAAGAGGTTGCTCTTATGCGCTAAACTACGTTGATTTCTCTTTTTGTTGATTTCCTGTTAATTTTGAATTTTGTTGTGAAATTTTCAAGTGTGATGGATGATTTTCTGAAGTAAGAAATGCAAGCACGACACAAAAAGTACAACCATTTTGCCTAATCTAACAATAAAGTGTATGTTCAGTGAGGATGTGTTCAAATCCCCAATGTTTTAACAGGTTTGGATACAAGTAATACACTTCAGAAAGATTCTTTAGTCAAGGGTCATAAATAACATCATAGCCCACTAGTCTCGATACTCCGTCAGCTCAAACAGCGTGTTACCCCTAGAGGGCGCCCTTTTTTTTGCCTTTTGCCAAAAATTAACTCAAAGTGAATTGCTCTAAAGTTGAGTAGTTATCTTGGGAGATATATGGTGAGTAATCTTGGGGGCGGATTCTTCCCCACCCTTGCACTATGATGTTACAAATGTCTGGTTACTGACTCGGCTCAAAGTTTTTATTTCTATGGTTCGTAATCAGGCTTCCCGTTCGGCCGTCAGTGATAAACTCCCTCAAGAGGCTTCCCAACCTTTAGAACAAAGGCTTTACGTATCTCGAGGATACTGGGGGAAGGCTAATCACTACGCGCAACTATTGAAAATGACTTTCATCACTTTCCACATTTGATTAGAGTGGGTTGGAATTCTTGGCGTCAAAGTCGTTCCCCACTTAGGTCGTTCCCTTCACACCAGCCATAAATGGCTTTAAGAGTTGATTGCAACTCTTCGAGAAGGCAGGCCTGCTAAAGGATGTAATGCTTGAAGTACTGAAAGCTGTAAGAGTGGTCTAGATTTTTGATCACCCAGTTAAGGGGATAGCATATTCCTTCCACTTTCGAGACAAAGCAATCAATTTGGTTTATTTTATCCTTTTAAATTAGTGATTTGCTAACATCTATTTAGAGATGTTGCTCCACAAAAACATGGTGTTTATTTTTATCCGTGCAAATCAATGATTTTTTTAATCTATGAAAGTAAATTTGGTCAACAAAGAAATTTTTTTGATTTGGTGGTCAACAAATGAAATCGTTTTTACAATAAAATTTCCTGCTCTACCTACAAGAAACTGTTAGAATCCTGCAAAATTGCGATCCATGAGTTAGAAAATTTGGATTTAGGTGGACTTCTACAAGTCTAAATTCTCCTGCTGTTACAATTTTAATTTTAGTCCTCTGTCTGTGATGCACTATAGAACAAATTTTATGCGCTACAATATATCCTGGATGCGCTAAAATAAAGGATTAATGCGCTATACTGTTTACTGGATGCGCTAAAATAAAGGATTAATGCGCTATACTGTTTACTGGATGCGCTACTCTGTGTGTTGGAAGCGCTGTTCTGTCCCTTTTCTTTCTCTTGTGCTTAGTCCTGCAAGAAAATTTGAAATATGATGTGCTAATGTTTTAATTGTACGCGCTGGATGATGGTCTACTGATGCAGAGCCCTTGTGACCACTGAGATAATCCCTTCAACTTGGGATACAAACAAGGACTCCAGCAATCATACCAAGACTCTAAGGGGTGGTTTAGACTAGGTTTCTTTGGTTACATACCATTTCTTCTCTTAATCATCTTTGACAATACTCAAACCCCACACCCTTCTCCAATGATCATCCAAGACTCTTTAGGGCCACACCACCCAACAAGGGTTGAGACTCTTCCCAAGGTAAATATGACTTCTAGGGTTTTTTTCTACCATCCTCTAAGCCAACAAACCACTATCCAATCATTGGAATTGAGTCACTAACAAAGTTTAGTGCTACTGCTATAAATGGGACTGTCATGCCTAGTAGCCCAGCTAGGCTGAAAAATTAAGATTTTTTCCTAATTTTTCAAATGACCTCTATAACTAAGAGTTGATTTTTTTTAATTCAAGTGAGTTCCAAAGGATTCCAAAAGGGTTTGGGCAGATCCAATGTCTAAGGGTTATAAACCCAATTTCACTCCTAGGCCAAATAGCTCTAATTAGGCCACCCTAACAAAGGAAGTGTGCTATAAAAGTGCTGCCCCAACAAATTAATAATTGGAACATGTAGAGGGCATGGAAATAACATAAATCACCAAGTTTTAGACCCTGGTTACACTTCTAACTTCATTCATGGAATCGGTTGCACAATGAGACTAGGTGCCCACATAGAGATGTCCACCCTAACACAGCAAACCCTTACCTTTACCTGCTTCTTTCCTACAAAATCCCATGAAAATATTAATTTAAATGGTCTTACCTTGCTTCACCCCAAAGGCCATTCAAAACCAATGAGGTATCAGCAAGAAAACTTCATTTTTTCCTTCAAAACCTAGGCAAAACTGTCAAATCAGGGTTACTTCCAGTAAAATGCAGATATCTCCACTTCCAGAATGAATCAAGACCTTAGATTAGACTCATTTGAAAGGTGATTCAATTATATAAAACATCCCACTAGTTTTATGCCCCCAATAAATCCGTACTATATGAAAAATGAAAAATAGCAGCAAATTGCAGGAAAAATCACAGTTTTATTGAGTTTTCGAATACCAACTTTTACCTTCCACCTTCAACAACCCTGCCAAAGGTTGTATTTCAACATTTTATGAATCTTACAACAGTTACCAACTGATTTTTGAAACCAACATGGTGGTTTGGAGGAAGTTACAAATTTGGGTTAAAAGTTGTCATAGTTGCTTGACAACTTTTGACAATTTTTGACATTTTGTCCTCCTAAACACACCAAGACACTAATTGACCCCTAAGACACTTAAAACTCTTCAAATGCACTAAAAATTCCTTCAAGGCATGAATAACCCCAAATGCCATATACCCAAGGTGGTTTATAACACACCCACCTAAGGTATTGGCTTACAAGGTAGGGTATGATTATTACAATAAAGAAAAACATCAAATATGCAAATAAGACATAAATCCTACTAAACTCCTTCACCTATGTTTTCTCCTCAAGATCACTTGGTGGTTGATGTGTAGATGCCCCTGCATCATCTACAAGCGCTGAACTGTGAGCTGGATGCTCTAATATGTTAACTTGATGTGCTACTCTGTTTTTCGCTCGCGTCGAGACCTACAAGAAAAGTTTAGAGGGGGTCATGCGCTGAGAGAAGGTCTTCACATACTAAAGTATAGACCCCATGCACTAAACAGTAAACGGGATGTGCTAGACTGTTAACCAGGCGCTATGGAATGTTTCTGACGCGTCGATTCCTGTTTCCCGCGGACCTACAAAAGTCATTAATTTGAAAAATCGATTTGTTATTTGGGGTCAGGCCCCACGGTGGGCGCCAAAAATGTATGCGGGAAAAGTGGTTTGATAGAATTAAATATGTGAAAATATTTCAAAATACTAGTCCACACACACACACAGGACTTCTTGGTGCAAGCTATGGAGTAATAACATATTACTCAGCTTCCCAAGGAGGGTCCCATGGTTCTCTATCTCACAATGTCCCTCAAACCAATGTTTTGCTCTTAGATCACTGAGCAAAGTGGTTTAGGGATGGCAAATGTTAGAACGAGGGATGCTCTAATAGATTTTAGTATGAGATGCGTTATAGGCTAGGTATGATTTTAAAATGCAATAAACTAAATGATAAGATGACAAGATTAGTATGAATACTATCCTAGCATACTATATTTAGTCTATGATTGAACTAAAATGATAAAGAAAGTAATCTAAACATGCATATTTAGTCTACTTCCTGATTTAAAGAGAGGCTAAATGATGAACATATATGAAATGAAAGCTTGAATATATTTGAGCATAAGTGTGATGCTACAAATTTGAAGGATGATTGTTGAAAATGGAGGAGTGAGAGCTCTATTTATAGCAAGAATAGGGCAATGGATGGTCAAGATTGAATGGTTTAATCAAGGGTTGAGTTTGAAAGTTGGGGATCCATGTGCACGATTTGCAACAATGAAATGATGACAAGTGTCATCATAGGGTTGGGTTGAAAGAAGGGGTTGGAGACATTGAATGCCTGAGAAGACCTCATGGTTATCTAGAGGCTAAGGGTCAAGTCTAAGTTAGGATTACCCACTAGATTAGGAGTTAATCCAAGGATAAACCTTTGTGCAAATGATTAAGAGATAATCATGGTCAAAGCATTAAAGGCCTGATGAGACCCTTGGGTTGGGTAGAGGTTGAGTCAAAACAAATGTTTTAACCATGTAGGAGGGTTTGGGTTAACCATTAATGGTTATTGGAGACTTTGTGGATTAAGTGGTTGAAGGTTGGAAGCTTTCAAAGGTTATCAAAGACTCGACATTTAGTGGTTGAAGGTTGAAAGCCTTTAATGGTTATCAAAGACTTTGAGGCTTTGAGAAGTGACTTCCCTTTGCTTAGGGATGTGACAAAGTTTAGAGGAGGGGTTAGGTTAATTAGAAGCAATTAGAAGATTCTAGAAGGGATTAGAAAGGGGTTTGGGATTTTGCAAGTGGATGGGGGGATAATAGGATTTAATTGATTTAAATGATTTAATTCAATTTGGTTGCAATTTGGAAAAATTAAATAAATTAGATTTATTTAATTTTAGGATAACTATTTAATTAAATTTGAATTTAATTAAAAGTGGATAGGGGGAATTTAATTGAATAAAATGATTTATTCATTAAATGGGTATACTGAATTTTATTTAAATAAATTGAGTAATTTACTTAATAAAATAGAAGAATGTGGATAGCTTAATTAAATTGGATTTAATCAAATAGGAAAATGAACATAAAATATTCATTTAGGAATATGGTCATTTTTATACGTCTACAGGAAACCTTTGAGAAAAATCTCAAATTGAATGATGAAGGAATGGGAAAATATTCTTTGCATAATTTTCCACTTTCACCTAAGTTATATGGAAAGCCTACAAATATCCAATCAAAGACCTCAAAGAAATCAAAAGATATGTTTAATGGAGCATTTGTTAGAGCTGGAACCCTTGAAGAAGAAACCGAAGACAAGGACATTCTTGGTTGGTTGTATAAAGATGAAAATGAAACTATAGAAACAGCTGTAGAAGTCAATATTCCCATAGAACAATATGGCAATGGTTATAAGATCATGCAAAAAATGGGATATGAAGGAAAAGGACCAATTGGTAAGCAACATCAAGGTATTTCAGAACCTATTTATCCCTACTCACAATCTAATGAAGATAAATCAAGACTTGGATATCTAAAATCAAATCAAAAGCAACATAATCATCAACAGCCAAAGTGGAGGAAGAAATCAGTCTCTAAAGAAGAATAATGGAAAGAAAAGCTACATCAAGTAGTAGAAATAGTAGCTAATAAGCAGAAACAAGAAGAACATGAGAAACAAGAAGAAGAGACTGCAATAAAAAGAAAAGAAGAATCTTGTCAACAAGTTCAAGGAATACGGGCAACTGCAAAATCTAAACAAGATATTCCAGAAGCAGTAAAAATTGAGATAGCAGAAATCAAGGAACTTTTTGCACCATACAACATTCCTGTGTGGTATAGTGGTATAGTCTCAAACAATTGTTCAGAGATAGATTCAAATGAATATGAATAGGGTCCAGATGTCTCATATTGTATATCAAGTGAAGAAAGAAATGAAGAGCAAGAAGCTATCACAAAGGAAGACTTGTCTATTACAAAACAAAAGATGGCATTAGAAAGAAGACAAGAAGAACTTAGAATTGAGAGAAAAGAGGCATATACAAGACAACAAAAGAAAGGGGATGACAAAGACAAAGAAATAATTCCACAAGAAGCAACAATAGATATGGATTAAGCATTTGGAAATATCAGATTTCTATCAAATAAAGAGCATAGTCAAGTAGGATTGACTATTAGTTCAGAAGAAGCTGAGTTTGAAACAAGATAAAAGCTAGCAAAAGAATTATCTATATCATGTACACAAGTATGTCAACTTCAAAATGCAAATGAATTTATTAAAAATAATCAAGAAGGAACTTGTAGTACTAAAGACATGTGTGTTGATATAATCCATTCGTTTAAGGGACAAACGTCAGATGAAGAGCCATTTGAGTGCGAACTACAAAATGATGATTTTTTTAGAACTAACTGGAGAATACTTGGGAGAGATAATCCTCAAGATCATTCTATCTATGATATTACCTACTCTACACCAAATTATGATGATAATGTCATGAAATTTGAAGCACCTAACGATGACAATGAATATGACTTACCCCTTCTTCATCCTAAACTAATTGGTTGGGATAATGTAGAAAACCCTGAATTAGATGTCTTTTCCAATGATCATGACTTAGCTGTGTATCTTAATGATGTCAAACCCATAAAACCTAAGATATCTTCCATTGTGAAATCAAGTAATGTTTCTTGTAGTCAGGAGAATGCCAAACTTTCCAGTCACAAAATTGAAATAAAACAAGGAAAGAGACCTACTTTTGAAAACCATTTCATGGCAACACTTAGATCAATCAAAAGGGAAAATAAAGGACGTATCTGATGGTTAAAACCTCTTGGAGGCACCAGAAGATGGAAATTTTGACATCCTCCCTACATATTTTTCAGGAGAGATCTTCTATTCTAATAAAACCAATAGAAGTAATAAATATTGGAACATCAAAGGACCCCAAGATACTTCATTCTGCTACCTCAGATAAAGAGAGGAAAGAATACATAGAATTCTTCAGACAAAGACAATTAAATTTTTCTTGGTCCTATGTTGACATTTCGGGACTTAATCCAGATCTTATAATGCATCATTTCAATGTGGATTTAAAAGCAAAACCAGTGTCAAAGCTGGATAACAGCATAAGAGTCTGCACCGATTTCAGAGATTTGAACAAAGCATGTCTGAAAGATGATTTCCCACTACCCAACATTGATATAATTGTGGACTTATCAATAGGGAATGAGATGTTTTCATAAATGGATGGCTTCTCAGGATAAAATCAAATAAGAATTGCCCCTGAAGATCAAGAAAAGACAACATTCACCTGTGCATGGGGTACTTATTACTGGAATGTTATGCCATTTGGGCTTAAGAATGCAGGAGTGACTTATCAAAGGGCTATGACAAAAATTTTCCATGATATAATGCATACATTTATGGAAGATTATGTAGATGATATACTTGCAAAATCTCATACAAGACAAGAATATTTGAACATCATAAGCAAGATCTTTGATAGGCTGGAAAGATATCAATTGAGATTAAATCCAAAGAAATGTGCATTTTGAGTAACCTCTAGAAAATTTCTTGGGTACATTATATCAGCCCGTGGAATTGAAGTAGATCCTGAAAAGGTCAAAGCCATCATGGAGATGGAGTCACCTAGGAACATAAGTCAATTGAGATCTTTACAAGGAAGATTGCAATCAATCAGAAGATTTGTCTCTCAATTAGCAGATAGATGTCATCCATTCACTCATCTTCTACATAAGAATGTTCCATTCAAATGGGATGAGAAATGTGAAGAGGATTTTATGAAAATCAAAGAATATCTCATGAATCCTCCAGTACTGGTATCACCAATAAAAGAGAAACCATTTTTGCTCTATATCTCAGCGACAAACGTATCATTAGGCACTCTCCTAGCTCAACATGATGAAGAAGGAAAAGAAAGAGTAGTGTGTTACATGTTGGTATTTTGGTATGGTTTTGTCATTGATGTCAACACCTACTAAAATCATTTCAGAGATCCAACAAACATTCACCGGCAAGTAAGTAACTATTACACAGTTACTGGTATATGGTACACCGACAGGCCATAATGATCACCGACACTTGGAATCGCATGGAAGACACTTGGTAATGTCGAAGACATCGTGTGGACATCTTATCTTGGAGAATTGGTCATTGGTATATTCATATTTGCATATTTTCTTTTACTGGCAAATAGGTCCAAGGTTATCCAGGGTTACACCGGTAGGTTTATCTTTTCCAGATCAGCATGGCACGCTATGGAGATGATTAATTAATGTTGTAAATGCATTAAGCCAACGTGTTCAATCGGTTATTGCATTGGATATTATATTGTTTGTAAAATGTTTTTATTGTAATATCTTGTAGAGCTGACCTACTAAAATTGGTCTTAGGTTATGGTATAAATGTAAGGTCTTAATTGTAAGATTGAATGTGGAATGCGAAGAAGGTATATTGTGAAGGGATATGCGAGATTAAGCAGAGCTATACATGAAGATATCATTTGAAGGTGAAGCTAGGTTTTTGTGAAGGCATATTAGTATTACACTGATACTGAATCCAGCATATGAAGATGCTATTTTGTGTAGTACATTCTTATTGGATTTAACCATCCAATTGTAGTTAGTGTGACTCCCATTTGTGTTTGAGCAGTGAGATCTAGGTGCTTGGCCTTTCTGCATGTGCAGACCCCATTTATGTACACTTACTATCTGCAATAGTATCATCTGATTGTGGGTAAGGTTTCCCATCATGGTTTTTCCCCTTACAGGGTTTCCACATACAAACATTGGTGTCATGTGTTGTGGATGATTTTATCTATTGGTTTTATGCATTAGTCCTTACCGGTATTGCATTTATCTATTAAATATGTCCACTGGTATAATAGACTGTCTCACTAGTATTAAAGCAGTAATTGATTAAGTTGTTTTTGGTTTAAAGTTTTAGACAATTGATTCACCCCCCCCCCCCCGCCCTCTCAGTTTTCCCTAGGACCTAACAATTGGTATCAAAGCTAAGTCCTCTTTTGCAGAAGTTTAACAACTTGAGGAGATCCAATGTCTACTAACTATTTCAGGAAGGACAGTCCTAAACTTGATGGAACCAACTATGGGATATGGAAGACCAGAATGGAGACAAATCTAAATTGCATTGGAAAGGACATCTGGGATGTTACAAAGAATGGTTATACTGCTGCTACTCTAGGTCAGCCTGCTCCTACTAACTTGACTAAAGATGAAGAAAATGATTGCAAAGCAAGAGAAGCACTTTTGAGCGCATTGACAGATCAGAAAATCATGGGATTATCAGACAAATCAACTACTAAAGCTATTTGGGATCATTTGGAAACACTAAATGAAGGAGATTCCATAGTCAAAATTGCAAAACTTGAAAGCTTCCGGGTCAGGTATGAAAACCTGAAAATGGAGGAAGATGAAAGAATTTTTGCTTTTATGGAAAGAGTAAATGAAATTGTTTTGGGTATAAAATGTTGTGGAGGAACCTTAAGTGAAGATGAAATTGTTTCAAAATTTTTAAGAGGATTGCCACTGGCATACAAAATGAAAGTAACTGCTATAAATGAATTAAGAACAATGCCTAATACATCAGTAACTAGGGATACATTGATTGGAAAACTTTCAGCCTTTGAAATTGAGGAATTTGGTCCTGTTGCTACAATAAAGACAGATTTATCTTTCAAAGCATCAACATCATCTGCATCATCATTTGACAAATCTAATTGGAAAGCCTTTTATGCAAAGGAACTTGAGGAAAGTAAGAAAGAACTTGAAGAACTTGAAGCACTATTTGCAAGAAAAATGCCTAAAGGTCCAGTTGGAAGTAAATATGAAAGTAAAGCACCCTTTAAATGTTTTAACTACAATAAGATTTGTCATATGGCTTCAATATGCCCTAATAGACATGCTAGACTAAGAGAAGAAGCTAGAAGGACATACAAGCCTAACCCTAAATATCAAAGATACAAATTCAAGAAAAATAAGGACAAATCTTGTTATGTTGTTGATGAAGGAGTAACTGATGATTTTGATGAAGATCCGGTAGACAATGGATGGGTTTTTGTTTCTATAATAGAAGATCAACTGGCACCTACAGTGAAACCGGTAGAACAAACCTTGGCAGCTAAAATTGAGGTAAAGGATGAATGGATAATTGATTCTGGATGTTCACATCATATGACAGGAGACAAAGGAAAATTCTTGAACTTTCAAGAATACAATGGCGGTTTAGTAAGATTTGGAGATAACAAAGCTTGTCAGATCAAAGGTAAGGGTTCAATATCTCTTGATAGTAAACATAATACTGACAATGTCTACTATGTTGAAGGATTAAAGCACAATCTTTTGAGTGTTGGTCAATTAGTTGAGAAAGAATTTTAGTTACAATTTAAGAATGGAAAATGCAAAATCTTGAACAGAACTAGTTTAGAAATTGCAATCAGGTAATAAGACTAGAGGTAATATCTTTCATTTGAATAAAAATGAGAAGACATGTTTGATTGCACATATAGATGAAAGTTGGCTATGACACAAGAGACTCTATCATGTAAACTTTGATTGCATAGTAAACATTAGTACTACTAAGGCAGTTAGAGATTTACCTAAGATTTTCAAACCTCACAATACAGTATGTAAGGAATGTCAATTTGGAAAATAGGTTAGAGCTAGTTTCAAAAGTATTCCAGAGAAATCTAATAATGCTCTTGATTTAATTCACACTGATTTATGTGGTCTAGCTAGAACTAAAAGCTTACAAGGTGATAGATATTTCATGCTAATCATTGATGACTATTCTAGAATGTGTTGGGTTACTTTTCTCAGAGAAAAATCAGAAGCACTTGGAAAGTTCAAACTATTCAAAGCAATGGTTGAAAATGAAATCGGTAAGAAAATCAAATGTTTAAGATTAGATCAAGGAGGAGAATTCACATCTAAGGAGTTTAATACATTCTGTGAAGTGAATGGAATTAGAAGATAGCTATCAGCACCTCAGACTCCTCAGCAAAATGGAGTTGTTGAAAGGAAAAATAGAACTATCTTGGATGCTGCTAGAAGTATGCTATCAGAAGCAAATCTACCACATGTACATTGGAGAGAGGCAGTAAGTACAGCGATCTATACATTCAACAAAGTTCACATCAAAGGTGAAACCGGTAAGACCCCTCATGAACTATGGTTTGATATCACTCCTACTCTTAAATATTGCAAAATATTTGGAAGCAAATGCTACATTAGAAGAGATAAGTATATTGGGCAATTTGATCCTAGAAATGATGAAGGTATATTTCTTGGTTATTCATCTAAGAGTAAAGCATATAGATGTTTTAACAAGAGATTGCAGAAAATTGTTGAAAGTACAAATGTAAAGATTGATGAACAATTCAGAGGAACTTCAAGGTACATAGATTCTGAACCGGCAAAAGAAATTCTAATAAATGAACCTACATTGAGTCCACTGGTACAGAGTGAACATCCAGTTACACCAGTATCATCTGAAAATTCCACTGTGACTGAGGAACAATAGTAAACAAAGACACCCCAGTATATAAGATTGAATCATTCTGAAGATCAAATAATTGGAAACAAATACAAAGGAGTTATGACAAGAGGAAGATTGGAAAATGAAGAGGTATGTCTTATTTCTCAAATTGAACAATCATCAAATTAATGAGGCATGTGAAGATAAATAGTGGACTAAAGCTATGGAAGAAGAATTAGAGCAAATTGAGAAAATAACACTTGGACATTAGTTCCCCGGCCTAAAGATAAAAATGTAATTGGAACAAAATGGGTATTTAGAAACAAACTTAATGAAGATGGAAAGGTTATCAGAAATAAAGCAAGACTAGTGTGTAAGGGATATTCTCAAAAGGAAGGAATTGACTATAATGAAACCTTTGCACCGATAGCTAGAGTTGAGGCAGTTAGATTGTTTTTTGCCTTTTCAGCACATAAGAACTACAAAGTATATCAAATGGATATTAAATGTGCATTTCTGAATGGAGATCTTGAGGAGGAAGTTTGCATTGAAAAACCCGATGGATTTTCTTTGACAGATGACAACGATATGGTTTGCAGGTTAAAGAAAGCTTTGAATGGATTAAAGCAAGCCCCAATAGCTTGGTATGCTAGATTGGATAAGTATCTTTTGAAAATTGGTTTTTCTAAAGGTAATGCTGATAGTAACTTATACTACAAAGTGACTGATGCTGACATCTTAGCTATAGAAGTTTTTGTTGATGATATAGTATTTGGAGGAGAAGATGGATTGTGTAAAGACTTTTCTATCAAAATGCAACAAGAATTTGAAATGTCTATGATTGGTGAAATAAGATTCTTTTTAGGATTGCAGATTTCATAGACTAAAAAAGGTATATTCTTGAGTCAATCAAAATACTTAAAAGAGTTACTTAAGAAATTTGGAATGGAGAACTCTAAACCAGTAAGCACACCTATGACTACAAATGACAAACTATCTTTAAGAGATGTATCTACACCAGTTAATCCAACAAGGTACAAATCTATGATAGGAGGTTTACTGTATTTAACACAAACAAGACCTGATATCATGAATGTCAAGATGATTAATTAATGTTGAAGTTCTTCATGAATGCTATAAAAAGGATTTTCTGGTACTTACAAGGCACTACAAATCTTGGATTATGGTATCCTAGAGATGAAAACTTTGACCTATGTACATACAAAGATGCAAATTGGGTAGGACATGTGGATGATAGAAAAAGCACCATCGGAGGAGCATTTTTTCTTGGTTGAGTAAGAAATAGAGTTGTGCATCTTTATCAACAGTAGAATCAGAATATGTTGCAGCAGCAACAAACTGTACACAGGTACTTTGGCTTAAACAAATGTTGAAAGACTTAAAGGTAAAATGCAAGGAACCTATAACTATCTATTGTGATAACACAACAACAATTGATATATCTAAGAACCCGGTATTACATTCTAAAACAAAACATGTTTCTATCAAACTGAATTTTCTAAGGGAAAAAGTTGAAGCAAAAGAAATACAACTGGTTTATGTGAAGACTAAAGAATATCTTGCAGATATTTTCACTAAACCTTTGCCTAAGGAGACTTTTGAGTATCTCAGAGAACAGCTTGGGGTCTTACCCCCACCGGTAGACACATAGAGATTTGATGTCTATCATCAATCGACAGAACTAACAGAGATATATTCTTACTCTGGCTTTGATGAGGAAGCTACTTCTCAAGGGGAGTATTTGATATAGTCAAATTGGTTGGTATTTTGTATGTAATAGTTGGTATGTTGTAACTTTGGCATTTGATGTCAAAGGGGGAGAAATATCTATAGAAAAACACATTATCTTGGTATAGAAAAACATAAAAAAACTCATGTTACTCTTAGGGGGAGAGATTGTTACTTTGAGAAGATTATTGGTTTTTATACTTGGCATTTCTATTTTGGCACTTTCATGGTTTTTCCATCTTGTGTTGCCATCAATGCCAAAGGGGGAGATTGTTGGTATTTTGGTATTGTTTTGTCATTGATGTCAACACCTACTAAAAGCATTTCGGAGATCCAACAAACATTCACCTGCAAGCAAGTAACTATTGCATAGTTACTGGTATATGGTACACCAGCAGGACATAATGATCACCAGCACTTGGAATGGCACGGAAGACACTTGGTAATGTCAAAGACATCATGTGGACATCTTATCTTGGAGAATTGGTCATTGGTATTTTCATATTTGCATATTTTCTTTTACCGACAAATAGGTCCAGGGTTATCCAGGGTTACACCGGCAGGTTTATCTTTTCCAGATCAGCATGGCATGCTATGGAGATGATTAATTAATGTTGTAAATGCATTAAGCTGACATGTTCAATCAGTTATTGCATCAGGTATTATATTGTTTGTAAAATGATTTTATTGTAATATCTTGTAGAGCCGACCTACTAAAATTGGTCTTACGTTATGGTATAAATGTAAGGTCTTAATTGTAAGATCGAATGTGGAATGTGAAGAAGGTATATTGTGAAGGGATATGTGAGATTAAGTAGAGCTATACACAAAGATATCATTTGAAAGTGAAGCTAGGTTTTTGTGAAGGCATATTAGCATTACACCGATACTGAATCCAGCATATGAAGATGCTATTTTGTGTAGTACATTCTTATTGGATTTAACCATCCAATTATAGTCAGTGTGACTCCCATTTGTGTTTGAGTAGTGAGCTCTAGGCACTTGGCCTTTCTACATGTGCAAACCCCATTTATGTACACTTACTATCTGCAATAGTATCATCTGATTGTGGGTAAGGTTTCCCACTGTGGTTTTTCCCCTTATAGGGTTTCCACGTACAAACATTGGTGTCATGTGTTTTGGATGATTTTATCTTTTGGTTTTACATTTATTTGTTAAATCTGTCCACTGGTATAATAGACTGTCTCACCAGTATTAAAGTAGTAATTGATTAAGTTGTTTTTGGTTTAAAGTTTTAGACAACTAATTAACCCCCCCTCCTCAGTTGTCCCCGGGACCTAACATTACATCAGTAGAACTTTTGTTGGCTATGAACTAAATTATAAATCAATAGAGAAGACATGTCTAGTAGTTGTATTTGCAACTCAGAAGCTGTGACATTATATGCTGACGCATTCTATGAAGCTAATAGAAAAGATAGATCCACTAAAGTATTTGCTGAACAAGTCAACTTTGATAGGCAGATTAGCCAAATGGGTTATGATACTAAGTGAATTTGATATAGAGTATGTTGATTGAAAAGCTATCAAAGGATAGGTCATTGCTGATAAATTAGTTGAAACACCTTTACAAAATGACATATCATTGTGTATTGAATTTCCTGATGCAGACATTCTAACAATAAGTACAAAATTTTGGGAATTATACTTTGATGGTTCTTATACACAATATGGATCAGGCACAAGAATTTTATTCATCACATCTCAGGGACACACAATTCCAAAATCATATAGATTATGGTTTCCATGCACACATAATATTGCAGAATATGAAGCATTGACTATTGGGCTCAAATTGGCTATTAAATGGAATATCAAGGAATTACATGTTTATGGTGATTCATAGCTTATCATCAACCAAATAAATGATGATTATCAAACTAAGGATGACAAGCTCATGCCCTACAAACATCTGGTAGAAGAGTTTAAAGAACACTTTGCAGAAATATCATTTACTCAAATCCCAAGAAATAAGAATAAAGAAGCAGATACAATGGCTACAATAGCATCTCTTGTAGAATCAGGAGAATCAACAGCGTTACAAATTCCTCATGGAAGATATCTTAACCCCTACCATTCAATCCCAACATACCTACATGATTTGTCATATATCAGGGATCAATCAATCCTTATACGACCAAACCTATCAGTACTAAAAGAGAATATCCTTGCTCCTGACCTATATCGCAATCAAAGAAGAAATCTTATCTGTCAGTCATCCCATTATACTATTATTGCTGATACCTTATATATGCGAGGTCTAGATAGTACTTTATTGAGATGTCTTGAACAAGAAGAATCTAAAAAAGTTCTTAACAAAGTTCACACAAGTATTTATGGCACACACTCAAGTGGATTAACACTAGATAAGAAACTTCTTCGTATGGGTTACTATTGGCCTACTATGGAGAGAGATTCATTCACATATGCCAAGAAATGCAAACAATGTTAGATCCATGGGAATCTCATTCATGCTCCAACACAAGAATTGTATCCTATGGCCGGATCATGGCCATTTTCTCAATGGGGCCTTGATTTGGTAGGAAAGATAAATCCTTCATCTTCTAATGGACATATGTTCATTCTGACTACTATTGAATATTTCACTAAATGGATTCAAGCAGTACCTTTGACAAAAGTGACAGGAAAACAAATATCATCATTCATCTTGAATTATATAATATGTCACTATGTAGTTCCTATGACCATTATCACTGACAATGGATGACCATTTAAGAATCAAGATGTGAAGGAACTATGTGAGCAGTTTCATATGCAACATAGGTTTTCTACTCCATATTATCCACAAGGAAATGGTCAAGCTGAGGCATCAAACAAGACTATCTTGAAAATCTTGAAGAAAACAGTCAATGACACTGGAAAAGATTGGCACATTCAGCTGAATCCTGCTCTTTGGGCATATCGAACCAGCATCTACACACCAACAAGGGTAACTCCATATTGTTTAGTCTATGGATCAGAAGCCATCTTACCCATAGAAGTAGAGATACCTTCTCTATGGGTTTCCTTGAAAGGTCTTATACCAGAAGAAGAAAAACAAGTCTCTAGACTCCAAGAACTTGAATTGATCCAGGAACGTCGCCAAAATGCAACAGATCATTTGAAAGTATATCAACAGAGAATGGCAAGAAGTTATAATCATAGAGTCAAGCCACACATTTTTAGATTGGAGATATAGTTCTAAGGGAGAATACATGAAATTAGCAAGACCGAGAAAATAAGGGTAAATTTGAACCAAATTGGCTAGGACCTTTTGTCATAGTAGTAGCATATGGCTCAAGAGCATACAAGTTATCCACCCCTAAAGGTGATTGGTTTGATGAACCTATCAATTATATTCATCTCAAGAAATTCTATGCTTGAGATATAAAGTTCTGAAAAAAAAATCAATAAAAAGCATATAAAGTCCTGAAGAAATCAGTAAAAATCAGAAAAGCAAAAAATCCCTAAAAATCATAAAACAGTGAAAAAATAAAAAAAATGCAATAAATTTAGATGGTGAAAACTTGGTAAACAAGTGCTATCTAAAAAGTAAGTTCCTCCATCTATGAGATCGCTTTGTGCACCTATCCATTCCATCATATCCAATCTATCACCTCCATCTATCTAGCTCATCCATTCCATCTTTCGCATCCATTGCTCTAAACCATTAGCAGGAAATATGCAGCTTACCAATAGTTATCAATCTTTGACAAACATGGCGTAGTCACTGTCTTAGATTTTATCATAATCAATCAATCTACATTTGTAACCTACCATGGTTTGGATCTTGATCAATTCATACATCCATAATAAATTTTTGCTTCCGTTGGGGAAAAAATCCTAATTCCTTTTGTTAAGGTGATCTTTTGAATCTTTGAAAATCCAAAAACATTTAGAAAACTTAGAAAAACCAGAAACACCTAGGGTTTTCAGATAGTTAACAAGCAACAAAGATCAAGGTATTTCATGATAACTAAATCGTGAAACTCAGAAAACAAAGAATCAACTAGCAAGTAATAAAGGATTATCCAAGATCATTCATCAAGATGATTATATCAGTTAATGACCATTAGAACATGTGAATGACATGCAAGATTCAATGTTTATTTCTTGATTTTATTGCTAATCATGTACTCTATGTGACTCAATGATGTCTATGACTAGAGAAGATATGATGGGGCATGATTATTTTATTTGATTGTTGTCTATGGTTTATCTCTTATTAAGGTATGTACTTGTCTAAGGATATGATTGGCAAAAGATCAAGGAGGACGTTCCAAGTCATGCATGAAAGGAGATAATCCTTGTTTGTTCTGCAAGCAATACTCAGGTCAACTTGATTCATTATATCAAGTTGCTTGTATTAACTTGCTATATCAAAATCCATGTAAGAAATACTCAGGTCATCTTGGATCATTATGTCAAGTTGCTTGTATTTTCTTACAACATTTTAAAGCTCAATGCTAAAATCAAGCACTATTACAAGACAAGCATATGAAGAATGGCAGTATCATTTTTAGTTAGACCATTTTTAGATTAGTTCATTATTCATCTGCATTATAAGCATCTCATTTCATTCATAGATCAACAGTCCAAATAAAGATTGAGTATACTAAAACAAAAAAAACAAAAAAAAAATTGCATTTGATCATTGTAGGTGCATTCATTTTTATTTTTTATTTTTTTAAAAATCATCATCCATTTCAATTAGTTTGCATTCAATTTAGTACATTTCATTAATCATGTAGTATATCATCATTATTATTTACATTATCATTTCATTAAAGATCATTCAGTTGCATCTTTGCACTTAGATTCATAATCATCATAAGCATTACTTATAAAAAATCAAAAACATTTGAATAACATATTACATACTCATTCATTTGCATTCCCATGTAGGTCATTGCATTTGCATCATTTAAGTTAGTAATCATTTTCTTTTGCATCTATGATCATCAAAATCAAAAATAAAAAAACATTTATCATTACATCATTATATAAAGCATCATCATGAAGAGAAAAGATCATAACATCATCCATATAAATCAATGCATATAGTTCATCATAAAATAGAGTAACATGCATAATAAAGATCATCATCATATAGAGTCCATGTCAACATATAGATCATCATAAAAATAGTAAAAATTCCAAGTATACAATGATACCAGATCAAAAGTACAAATGTCTCATCAATACAAAGTCAAGTCATGGTTGTCCTGTACCACTACCACTTGACTTTGTTCATCTTTATGGCTATGGGTGAGAAGATCCTCCAAATGTCTATCTCCCACAATCACCACTCCTCTAAGGAGGTCCCATGACTCCACCGCTACTAGTATCCATCCTCACAGTGGTATGATAACTACCTGCTCTCTGGCTCTCTGTGACTAAATCCTCATATAGTCATTGCCAATGGGAAGTCTCAGCAGAGAGAGTGCCTGATCCAACCTAGTGAATGTGATCAAGGAGGCCCTGAGTATCCCATTGTCTCCTAACAGCTCTATCTCTCTCTGTCATGAGTGTTTGTACCTATGCTCTAAGTTGATCTATCTATGCTCTGAGACTATCGACGGTCTCCTACTCTAGCACATCCTGTTGTGGCACATGAACCCCAATACCCTCATCTCCACCTCCCTGTCCATCTGTTGGAATCTTAGTCCGAGTAGCTCTCAAAACCCATCATCTAATGAGTGGAACATCATCCTTTGAATCCTCATCCTCTCCACCATGCGCTGCAATAACCCTAGGGTTTGGCTGAATCTGACCAAAATCAATGCCTCTCCTACAACCGCCATATATTCTAGTCATCCTGCCTCCTCCTATAGATGGCAACCCTCTCGGTGATCTCATCCCTACCCTGCCAATATCCCTCCCAATCCATCCAACCTCTCTCACACCCATAGGAAGTAGTCTCCCAATCCTTCCAACTAGTCCAAACGGTCCTCCACGAACTCTCAATCGACCTACTCTCCATCCAGGTCTTCTACCACCACCACCTCCATCTCCACCCTCATCTCCATCCCCTCCAGCCTCCTGAGAAGCTCTAAGATCTCATCTCCATCTCCATCTTCTGATAACTGGATCATCAGAATCATCATCCTCATCTCTTGAGCTGGGAAGAGGATCTATTGGATCGGTAATATGAGGAAACGAGTGTGCCAGTATGTACTGAGCATAATCTGCAGTAACCCCAGGATCTAGAATGTACAATCTCATATCATAAGCTACCCTAGGAGTAGCCAGAAACTCTACACATGCTAACTCAAATGACAAAGAAGGTCCCCAATCTCACCTATCTTTGTACCATCATGCATATATTGTGACACTAGTAGGGATGGGTTGAATGATACCAAACTATCTCAAAATGTGACTAATCAACTACCTCTAAATAATTAATGGAGTCTGACCAATAATAAATGGTAATGTCTGATCATCATCCATCCATGGCTCACAATCGATATAAGGTCTCCAAATAACACTATCCAGTGAATCAAGAACCCAACGCCAATACTCCATCTTATCGAGCTTATGCTGAGTAAGGATACCTACATACAGATAAACATATGGTTGTCTCTCACCACAAACTCTATGATAAATAGGCCACATAATAGCAATGTGCTCCCAGCACTAGATCTGCAAAAGTGTGCATCCTACCGATAGACTAGCACCCTCATTGAAAACAACCTGATGAAGATCATGATACAAATGAGAAAGCATACAAACACCTCATGAATATCGAGTCTAACGTTGCATCATGCTCTGAATAATCTCATCCCAACCAACAAAAAAACCTTGAGATCTCCTATCTGGATAGATGAATCCCCGAATCAAACCTACAAGAATCACAGGGAGAGTCTCATAATACATAATCATACCCTCCCATTGGATCTCTCCTCTCTAAATTCTCTCATCACCAAATACAACTCTACACACCTCGGTCCCTCCATGATCTTGAAAAATCATACTGAACTAACTCACCAGTCACTGGAATGTGGAGAATCCTATAGACATCCTCAAGCGTCACACTAATATCACCCATGGGTAGGTGGAAAGTGTTATGCTCACTATGCAATCTCTCGGCTAACGCTATCAACAATCCCCTATTATGGGTAATATCAAGCATGTATAATAAGTGGCGTAATCTGTAGGCATCTATATGTCTCACCTCTGCCTATGTAAGCTCTGGCACTAAGTACTGCATTTCTGGGAATTTCTCCCGACACTAGAGAACATCAAGTTTCTCATGTTTACCAAGATAATTCAATCATCAATCATCTATCTATCAAATCAAAGATATCGCTAATCTCTAACATCAACAATTGGTAAATCTTTTCACATGAAGCAAATGAGGCTATCAAATCAATTTAAACCTATCAATCATGGTTTTCTATCAATCACTGAGTTCAATCAAACTCTGCTATGCTCTTCATCATAAACTAAATCGGTTTCTTAGAGATAATCTATCCAATCAAATCAAATTGATCAATCATTTATCCTATCAATCAACATTATCAAATCAAACAATCAAGTACCAATTCATCACAATTGCGCATCAAAATGCATAAATCTAATCGTCAAAGTGATTTTTTACTATGAAATCCATCAAACAAATTCATCTGAAGAAAGAGTGCTAATCTTTTTAACAAAAGTTCTATTCTATTGAACACAGGTGCTAAACCATACATATGCATGAACCTTTTTTCACAAAAGTGCTAAATCTTTGAGCCTATGTGTGACACAATCAAAAACATTGTTTTGAGCATCAAAAGTGCAAACACTCATAGCAAAAGCACTAACCAAGAAAAGGTGCTAACATACATCACACATGCACTAACAAAATGAGCATATGCGCTAAACTTAGCAAATGCACTAACTTTATATGCAAAAGTGCTAAAACAGAAAAAAAAAACACTAAATATACTTGCCAAAAATTTCCTTTGTATTTTGTGAAACTAATATGTTGCAGGTAGTATTCTAATGATGAAATTCAAGTCGACACAAGTGGTGATGCATTTTCAATTACAATTTGTAGTGTCATAAAATTGTAGAACACAAGATGCCACTGAGAGGGGGGGTGAATTAGTGGTTTCCAAACTTAACCCTTTTAATAATAAGTGTGAATGTATCGATCAACAGATCTAACACAAGGTGGATATACTAGTGAGATAGGGAAATGAATCAAATGGAAGCACACACAAAAGGAACATCACATAACATTAGATGTACGAGGAAAACCCATGATGCGAAAACCTCGGTGAGAAATATTGTTAGAGTCTACTGCTCCAATCCAACCTAACAACCGACATTCAAACTTCACATGTCTAGGGTTTCTTCATTGACCATGAGGCATACAAAATCCAATTAGGTCTTGTCCCAGGGATTTACCACCTGCAATGGATCACTCAACTTCACCAATCTCAGTGCATCCAAAACATGTTTACCATATTTAGCAAACACGACCTATTTGTTGGTTTGCACTTGTCAATCATGATTAATGAGTTTGTGGTCCCCTTCACCACATTCAATCATAACCTAAACACACTGCATCGATCATGATGCCAATGAATTAGATCTTTGTCCTCTGATCTGTCATGATCCGTATCCTTTTTCTCTTGACCCATGATTTATGCCATCGATATTAATGTCGACCAATCACCAGCTGCCTCACTAATAATGTACGGTCCATTTGTTTGACACCTAGACTTCACGTGGCATCTCTATCGGCATGCACCTCAACACAGTCACTATGTCATTTTAGACCCTGTCACCGACCACAACACACAACCGATGTTCATCTATCAGTTCACTAACTCAAAGCTAATTATACATCAACGGGGCATCCTTCAAGTCTGCACTTTTTTGTTCTGTCAGTGGAACACATTAACCCCATCACCTAACCTTGTTAATCCACAGTATGCCCATCTTCATCAGATAGGAGCCATTCACTTGTCACTTTGTCAGCTTTACCGGTGAACATCTATACCGGTAATATCTCCTACATTCAAACCTGTAACATGCATGATATCATCATGCTAGCAATTTTCAACTGTTAATGAATCAATTTGCATCTACATTTTGGTTGTAGTCTCTGTCTACAAGTACTAATCTTTTCCTTCTCCTTGATTATCCTGGACATCATCTTGACTGGTTTGTCAAAGTGACAAACTCATCACACTTACTCTTCCTCTTATGTCCCGGTAGCTCATCATACTTTCTCTTGTTGATCTGGTGCACATCTCTAGTTTCCTACACCTGAGGCATCTTTGTGTTTCACCAGTTCATCTGGTGTGAGCCTTCAATCACATGCCTTTAACTTCTTAACTAACCTACCCCAGAGAGTTATAATTTATTCCATTCATGTTGAGAGATAAACAAAGCATTATCACTTACCGATTGGAGTCCTATTGTTTCACATTACTGTATCCAACTACATACTGGTTCTACACTTCTTCAATAGCTCACCTTTCTTTCTTACTGGTCACATGCATACCGATTGGCAACCATACACTTCCAACACATCACTCACCGGTAGTCATACCATATCAGTCTCCAATACTTACTAATCGGTCAACCTCTCAACTTATGTCTCCAACAAAAGCCAACACTAACTTGTGTACTGGTGACACCAATGACCACAATGCTAGTTGAAATTCTCTTCTTATCATTGACAAGCTATACCGGTAACCTGCTATACTAGTTGACATCAATGACAACTATACCAACAACCTCTCATACCGGTTGTAATACTATACTAGTTGACATCAATGACAACACAATGCCAACAATCTCCCCCTTTGGCATTGATGTCAATGCACGTAGTATCCGGTATACTACATATTCTCTCTCCCCCTTTGACAACAATGGCAAAGGGCACTGATAGAGCATTCTACCGATTCCTTCTCCTCCTTTGACCATTTTCTCTACATCCTCTCAATCAGAAACACTTGAGATGGGGGGCTCAGACATCAACTGACACCAATTGCTCAGCTACCAAGTGTATATACCAATCTAATACCAATTATAGGAAAAAAAAATGTGTCAATGAATTTCACTTACTTGCTAGTCAGATTGTATCATCTCCCCTTTGATATGTAGAAAGTTATTCTAACCCCAATTTGTTGATACCAAGTGTTGAAGCTGACCCTGATATCAATTTGATATCACTTGTGTATTCTCTGATAGAAAATGTATGTTCTCCCCCTAAGTAGGTAACTCTCCATCTTTGCAAGCAACTCTCTTGGTGGTCCAATTGTGATTTCAGTTAAGTACAAATTGACTAGACATTGAAATACCTCACAAACACGGACTGATGAGCGCATCCCAAAGTCTCAATCATACCAGTATAGCCATACACACTTGAACTCCCTTTGTTTCTAGCATGTCTGATACCAATCAGAAAATATGGTTGTGAACTCCCCCTGAGCCATAGATCTTAGGTCATATTTGCATGTTAGGTTCTAAATCAAAGCTCCAATCTGCACCATATACTAGTTGAGTTGTGCATATGTGATCTACAGATGATTTTTCAGCTCCATTATATCCATCATAGCTTATGGTATGATCTTATATTAACATAGTGCCATACCACATCACTATCATGCCAAAAATCAAACCAGTTAGCCCAAAATGATGCATGCATATATGATCAATAACCGAGCCAACACATGTCATTTAGGTCTTTTCCGATATCACCTAAGACATAATCACCTGAATCCATGCTACTAGACTTACTGTAATAATCTTGGAGTACATTGACTTACATAACTTACAATACCGATCAGTATTCATACCGGTTGCATACTGCACATATCGGTTTACTCTACCAGACCAGCATCTCCACCGAAGCATCTTCCTCTAACCTTTGTCTTCTTATGTCAAGTTCCTTTTATCCCAATTTAAATTCAGCCATCCACTGACACATGTAGTAGTAATTCATCTCTCATAGGTAGATGTGTAGCCAAGGTAGCAACTACACATACTGTTATCTCATCTTCTTCCTTATACCGACAACAACTTGTCCTTCCATTCATCCATTTTAATTATGGGGGTGAATGATGTGATAAATATGTAACTCCCCCTAAGGTCCTACATCTCCTTTCAGCCTTAGGAGATATCACTTGTGCATTGAATGCACAATGTCGATCCATGTTTCTACTCTCTTCCTCCTTCCTCCATACCTGCTTGATGTCCCTTTTTTCTCATTTGCAGTCTTGGGAGAAGGTCTTACCTTCTTCTGGTGATTTGTCCATGCTCTACTAGATTCTATAGCATGACATGAAGAATTGTTGTAGAAGCAAACTATGTTCATACCAAGCAGTTATCTTGAGGACCTCCTATCAAACTGGTTTAACCATCTTCTTCTGGTCATGCTATTCTATCCAACAACCGGTACCAATGGACCTCTTGATCCTGCAGGAACACTTCTCCTTTTTTTCCATGCTACTCTTTGATTTTCATATGCTCTATAACCACTTCCATATTGAGCATAATTGTTATACCAGTTGTCATAGAACCGAATGTTCTTCTTTCTACTTTCATGACTTCTATGGCCAAGTCTATTACATCTTTGACAAACTAAATTGTTATTCCTAGGAAAAACACTTTGTCTATTCCTAGACCTCTTTTTACATTCATCCACCCTAAGGCTATAATATTTTCATGCAAAGTAGTAACCAGAGAAGGAGGACATATTACTTATAAATTTATTTTGTCAAACATGAGAGGATCTTACTAGTTTGGATTCTTCATTTTTGCTTCTACAGGGACATATCTTGTGGGAAACAACATTTCTTTGTCTTCTACCGGTTAGAGGTCTTCTAGGTTTTCCTCTCAATTTCTTACTTCTAGTGAAGATATCTTCTCTTAACTTTCCTTTTCCTTTTGGATTGACATTGTTTCTCCTTGCAGTACCGGTCTTCATCCTCATGTCTTCACCAGTTGTAGTCAAGTCTATCTTCCTTCTTGGAGCATTCCTAATTGTGAAGGTTTGTCTCTTGTTGTTTCCATTTGAGGAAACAAACTGGATATCTTTGTGGGAGACATTCTTGTTGGTGGAGCATTCATTAGCATCACATCCTAATCCTTCGGTATCCTTGGAGTGTTTTTTCTTCTTCAACATCTTGTCCAAGGCAACACTGCTGCCATCAAACTGGATTATCACCTTGAGCTCATCTTGGCACTTCTCAAGATCTTTTATGAGATTCTCCATTTCTTCTTTTAGCCTTTGACATTCTTTTTCCTTGGCCTCTAGCTCAAACTCTAGATCTTTGCACCTGCACTTCTTGGTGTCTTCTAGTTGAGTTTTCAACTATGAGATGCATTCCTCAGAATCTTCAAGGCATTTGATCAACTGATTTTGTTCCACAATTGAAGCATTCTTGAACAACTCGTATTATGTTCTTACTCTGCTGAGCTCCTCGAGTGAACTTACAAGATCTCCTTCAAGATCAACTTCAGCTTGATCTTCTTCTTCATCTTTACCATCACTGCCAAACACATCTTACCAGTAGGATTGATCTGCATGATCACTTTTTGATATGTGCATCTCACCTTCTGTCTCTTGAGCCATGAAGAGGTGGGTTCCTTCTTCATCATTTTTGTTGTTGCTAACTGGTCTATCTTCATTTTTAGACTCATGTGTTCCATTTTTCTTCTTGCTTTCACAAACTGATTCTGCAGAGGTAGGTTCATTTCCATAAAGTTTCTTCAATCTGTTCCATAGGCTTTTTGTCAATTTTCACTTATCCACCTGTGAAGAAACATAACCAAAGAGTCCACTAAATATGGCCTTCATTTCTTTGGCATTACACATAGATCTCCTTTCTTCTTCGGACTGGTGGGAGGACTGATTGGTCTAGAGAGACTATTTACAACCAACATCCATACATCATAGGCTAAGGAGGACATGCAGACTTCCATCCTAAAACTCCAAATAGAAAAGTTTGATCCATGAAACACTAGAGTAGGGGTTGGTAGAAAATAGACCATTGTGTTCACAAAACCATAATCTACCTAAGTAGGAGAAAGCTTATCTAAGAGGGAACCTAGGCTTTGATACCAATCATAGAACTCAAGATGCCACTGAGAGGGGTGGTGAATCAATGGTTTCCAAGCTTAACCCTTTTAATCGTAAGTGTGTGTGTACCAGTTAGAAGATCTAACAAGAGGTGGATATACCGGTGAGATAGGAAAATAACTCAAATGCAAGCACACACAAAAGGAACATCACATAACATCGGATGTACGAGGAAAACCTAGCATGGGAAAAACCTTGGTGAGAAATGCTGCTAGAGTCTACTGCTCCAGTCCAGCCTCACAATAAACATTGATTACAAATTTTAGGTCACCAACCCAAGGAGTACCAACCCCTAACTTAGGGCACCAATCTAAGGAGTACCAACACCTGATTTAGGGCACCAACCCAAGGAGCACCAACCTCTGATTTAAGGAACCAACCCAAGGACAACCAACCCCTGCACCGAGCTACAACTCAGTGATTACAATAACATTACAAAGTAATAACCCGGTTACAAATGAGTTTTGTAACCTCTACAATCATTCTTTCAGTTCTACTCTTCTCAACCAATCTTCCTCTACTCTACTCTCTGTCGGTTCTCTACTCAATCAGATGGACTGCTACTTGCCACCACTAGTACTCTTCACTTTGCCAGTTCTATTCACTCTAATCTCTATCGGTTCTCTCCTTACCTATCAAGCCCTGCACTGATCTTACCTTTCCAGATCTTCATCGACACTCCCACTGCACTGCAACACCTTCTATTGCCTTCCCATGATTTCTCGCACCATTGGTTCACTTGACTGCAACACACTTTGTATGTTACTAGTCACTCTAACCTTACCATTTAAACCTTTGTTAAACCCCCTTACCGGTTGCACCTTCCAACTCTTAGTCACTATGATCTTTGATGAAATATTTGACTGGTTGGATTTTCACTCTCTTCTCTTCAATATCTAGCACCTAATCATCTGGAAGCATCAATCATCTTCGATCTTTAGTCAGCATATTTATATGTAAGTTTTCCCGCCATGACCAAAATTCAAACTTCACATGTCTAGGGTTTCTTCATCAACCATGAGGCATACAAAATCCAATCAGATCTTGTCCTAGAGATTTACCACCTGTAATGGATCACTCAACTCTGCCAATCTCATTTCATCCAAAACATGTTTGCCATATTTAGAAAACACGGCCTCTTTATCTGTATGCACTTGTCAATCACGATTAATGAATTCGTGGTCCCCTTCAGCACATACAATCAGAACCTAGACACATTACATTGATCATGATGCCAACAAATTAGATCTTTGTCCTCTAATCTGTCTCAAGCTGCATCCTTTTTCTCTCAACCCATGATTTATGCCATTGACATTAATGTCGACCAATCACCAGCTAGCTCACCGATAATGTACGGTCCATTTGTTTGAGACCTAGACTCCATGTGGTGTCTTTGTCAGCATGCACCTCAGCACAGTCACCATGTTAGTTTAGACTCTGCCACTGACCATAACACACAACCCATATTCATCTACCAATTACCGATTATACATCAACCGGTCATCCTTCAATCGCACACTTTGTTGTTCTACTAGTAGAACACATTAACCCAGTCACCTAACTTTGTCAATCCACAACATGCTCATCTTCATCAGATAGGAGCCATTCATTTGTCACTTTGTCAGCTTTACAAGTGAACATCTATACTAGTAATATTTCTTGCTTTCAAACATGTAACATGCATGATATCATCATGCCAATAGTCTTTAGCTGTCAATGCATCAATCTGCATCTACATTCTGGCTGCAGTCTCTATCTGCAAGTGCTAAGCTTTTCCTTCTCCTTGATTATCTAGGACATCATCTCAACTAGTTTGTTAAAGTGGCAAACTCATCACACTTACTCTTCCTTTTAGTTCCCAGTAGCTCATCACACTTTCTCTTGTTGATCTGGTGCACATCTCTGGTTTCATGCACCTGAGGCATCTTTGTGTTTCACTAGTTCATCCGGTGCGAGCCTTCAATCACCTACCTTTAACTTCTTAACTAGCCTATCCCGAAGAGTTATAATGTATTACATGCATGTTGAGAGATAAACTAAGCATTATCACTTGCTAGTGGGAGTCCTATTGTTTCACATTACCATATCCGATTGCATACTGATTATACACTTCTTCAATAGCTCACCTTGCTTTCTTACTAGTCACATGCATACTGGTTGGCAACCACACACTGCCAACACATCACTCATCGGTAGTCATACCATACCTATCCCCAATACTTACCAGTCAACCTCTCAACTTATGTCTCCAACACAAGCCAACACTAAATTGTGTACTGGTGACTCCAATGACCACGATACAGGTTGACATCCTCTTCTTACTGGTGACAAGCTATACCGGTAACCTTCTTTACTAGTTGACATCAATGACACCATTACTGGTTGACATCAATGATAACTATACCAACAATCTCTCATACTAGTTGTCAAACTATACTGGTTGACATTAATGACAACACAATGCCAACAAAAAATTGCAACCCTTGCAATTTTGACCACATTTTAGGCCCTCACCTTTGTGACTGCATACCCCTACTCAATTGGGACCCCTCTTTGAATCATCATTTTAAATCTTCTCCAATTTCGGCCCCTGCATCACTTTGAGACCCTATCCAGGCCCCAAAATTGGGTAGGATAGGGGCATGGCATCCCTATCCCCCCCTATGATAGGGGTGTGGCACCCCTATCCTCCCTCTTAGGGTGGCCCTAAGATGGGTCCATCTGACCCTTGGACCTAATTTGCTTCTCAGGGACTTAAATCCTCCCATGTTGGCCTTCAATGAGATGGAATTAGTTCTCCTAGGCAAGTATAAAAGGGGATTCAATCCTCTCATTTGCATAAGTAAGGATAAGCGAAGTTGATCATAAGCAAGCATAGGCAAAAATATACATCATCTAGCATTCAAGTGTTCAAGTCTTCAAATATATCCTTCTTCATGTATCTTCTTCATTCATCCATTGGAGCAACATTACAACATTCATTTGCAAGCATATGTGTGTGTTTGGGTTTCATCATGTTACATGTCATTTCATGCAACACTTGTGATTACATTCAAGAAGCAAAGCAATCGTCATCAACAAATTGCAGATCTACAAGGTATACATTTCCATCATTTACATTTAAGAATTTTCAATTACTTTCTTTCAAGGTTGATTCCTAAACCAAGGTTTGATTGAGGCAATCCCCTATCCACAACCCTTCTTTCCTTCCTTTTTGTGTTTAGGTTGGAGGTGTGCAACTGTAATTGTAGGTTTGGGCTTCATTTGTAGAGACAGAAAAACCCTTTTCATTTTGCAGATTTTTCGGAGGACCGTGTGCACTTTCAACATGGTCCTGATGACGTTTCTCCAAATTTGTAGGGAAGATCCATATCAGTCTAAATATCTTAGATCTAAAGTTATAGCACGATCCTCAATCGATAGCTCCTCATTTCATCCTTTTTATCTCTCTTTTCTGCATAGTCAACAAGTCAACTCTACTTACAAAAGAGGGTAAATTGAATTGCACCCTTGCAATTCACTTAGTATTCAAATCCTTATTCACTTTAGGGTTTGGATCTAGTGAATTCAACCCCTATTTTGAACGTAAAGTATCTCCCAAGTAAAAATCATCCTAGTGATTTCCTTTCTCTCTCCTAGGTGGAGAATCACTAGGGTTCAATTTTCCACTTTACACAATCACACTTGGGAAGAAACATAATTCTTCCTTGTCTTCTTGCTTGGGGGGAAAGGATAGTATATTAGTTCTCTCTCTCTCTCAATTTTTGAGATTGCCTCTTCTTTTGAGTAGTATCTTGTATAATTTGATGTCTTTTATCTCATTGAATTTTCCTTCATGTGAGTACACATGTCTTCCTTGTTTAGGATCTTTCCTACTCTTAAAATATTAGATCTTCTTATGTATAATCTCTCTTTGGAATTTTCACAATGCTTATCTTTGTCCATATGCTTAGGGGCATTGATTTCTCCTATCCTTTCTAAATATCCACTTTTCCTTTGTTGAAGTGGTGTTTGTATACGATACGATGTTATTCCTTGTGTGAAGTTGTTTGCTCAAGGATTCTCTCTTATACAAGAGGCATGTATCCTTGTTTACAACCTCTTATTTACTTGGAAATGTATATCTACTTATAAACAAACAACAAACCCTCCACTTTGGGTTAAAAGTGTTTCATCCTTCATCAAGAATCCCTTTGCCTAGCAATACGATGAAGGTATGTATTCTTGTTCTCCGTCCTTTCTTTTGATAGATGATGTTATTTTTCTTCAAAATATCCTCCTAGAAGTAGATTTATTTGAGCAAATATCTCTTCTCCTCTAAAATATTCCCTTTACACTTGTTTCAAGATATCTCTTTACAACTATCTTTTACTCACTTATAGGAGTTATACCTCTTTGGCTTGGAATTATGTACATTGTCGACAAAAGGATATATCCTTGTTGTTGAAGGTGTGTATCCTTGTTTATAGCTTCCTTAAGACATAAACATAGGACTATGTTTGCATCTTAAGGGAGGGTGGGAGGGGGGAATTGCATATCACCCTCTTCGTACTATATATTTGTACTACATTTTGCATGTCTTATATGAGGTGTACATTCTCAAAACTAGACCAACAAGTCTTATATGATATGTTTTCATCCCTGAAACCAGACACATCCTTTTTAATATGTCTTATAGATATGAGGTATACATTCTTCAAACCAAACCAACAAGTCTTATATTAGATGTTCTCAAAACCAAGCATATTTTTTTTGTTTCATGTCTTATATGGGATGTACATTCTACTAGACTAATAAAGTCTTATATGAGATCTTTTCATTCTTAAAAGAAAATAAACCTATTTTTATATGTCTTATGTGGGGTATACATTATCAAAACTATACCAACAAGTCTTATACAAGATGTTCCTGAAACCAAACACATTTGTTTTTATTTCATGTCTTATACAGGTTGTTGCATGCCCAAAACTAGACCAACAAAGTCTTATATGAGATGCTTAACTCCTGAAACCAAACAATGACATATATAGTAGGATGAGTAGAACTAGAATGACATAGATTTCTAGACTATTCCAACTCTCCTCTCCAACATGGATCACCTAGCATATGTAGCACAACTAGATAGCCCATGGCATCCATGTTCTTTTCTTTCTCTTCCCCATGAGCTCATATATTTTCTATTTGTGGATCATGGTTCATCGTTTGATGCATTCTCTTGCTCATTTTATGTGATTACTTGTGGTCTTGTGATATCATTCCAATAATGATATTAGTGGTTGAGACATTTTGATTATCGAGGTCTCTTCAACTACTTGACTTGAAGCCTTTTTGTTTTTAGTACTAGCCCACTTTGTTTTGTGTCTTTTATCTTTTTTTGGCTTTTTGTCTTTGTCTTGTTTTATGTGTCCCTGTGTGTGATTGTGTGAGTTAAGATCTTAAGATTGGGGGCTTGGTTCCTAAAAAATAGCGATGTCTTATCTCCTTGTGATCACACCTAATTTCTCCTCTCTTTCATCTTTCTATTTTACCACAAGTATTTACATAGGCTCATACTCTCTTTAAAGTGGGGGTTGAATGTAGCATCATAAATTGTAACCAATACAATTCACACCTTTTATTTATGTTCCTACTTTAGCATGTCCTATCTCCATCCACAATCTAGGTTTTTTTTTTACTTCCTTCTCCAACTCTAATGTTATGAACACCATTTGGTGGACCCCATATTGAAGGTCCCTTTCCCATTTCCCTTTGTGTTGGTCCTGTTTGTTGGAGGACTAGGGCATGGAGCACCTTGATTTGGACCAGGGCACCCCAAAATGCCTTGGTCCCCATTAAACACGCCTCAATTTGAAATAGGGTAGGCCCTTTATCTCCCTGATAGCTTTTGGTCCTCATGCCTCAATTTCACCATTAAAGGTCAACCTAATCGGTAATTTACCTAGGGAATCCTATATAAATACATCCTATCAATCAATTTTAACCTTGATATAAACAACCTATCCATAATATTCGTGCATCCATGAAGTATTCACCATCAAGCACTTTCAAAGATTCAAGGTTGCATTTCATCCTTAAGCACTTTGGAGAAAAGTTACATCAATATTCATGCAAGCATGTGTGTGTGATTAGGTTTTCATGTTCATATGTATGTCATGCATTCAAAGAGCATTGCATCATCAATCCTTCTATCAACCATTGCAGACATGAGGTATATCTCCTTACAACTTTCGTATTTACATTGTTTTATTCAAGGTTAATTCCTATTTCATAATTTGACCCAAGAAAACCCCTATTATCCCTCTCTTTTTGTGTGCAGGGAACAGATACAAGAGTTATACTTTAGAATTTTGGTAGAGTCGACAGTGGTAAATGGGTTTAGCTTTTGATGGAGGAAAATTTGGAGGAATAAGATAGATTTGTACTACCTAGTCCTGAAAAATCAAGCCAAACTTCTGGGAATACATACTAAATCTCTTCTTTTTCCCAAATACAAGTTTGTGGCTCTATGGGAAATCTATAGCACTTACCATTCCTTAAATTACTTAAATTATTCATTATTTTGCCCTAATTTACAATTATCAATCCATTTCAACTTTGGAAAGAGGAAAACCCTACACCCAAGTGAAACTAATCAGACTTTTATCCCTTTCCTAAGTATTTAGATTATGGCTAGATCTATTAGGGTTACACCTCTTTCCATATGTTTTGGTTAATTTAGGATTTTCTTGTAGTTTTATTATCTTAATTGAAACCCTAATTCCTAAATTACACTATTAAAGTTATCTTATCACATAAAGAATCAAACATTCTCAATCATTCAAGGCAATATTTTATCCAACCATATTCTTCAAGCATCATGGAGAAAATCTCATCAACTTTCATGAAAGCATATTTTCATGTTTGGTTCTTCTATGCGTTATCATGTTATTGCATCAACATTCATGATCACATATAAAGAGAATTGCATCATCAACCCATATCAATTATTTCAGATCTGAGGTATATCATCTAGCATTTATTTTAGAATTTGCATTTCCTATTTCAATAAGATTCAAGGTTAATTCCTAAATTAGGGTTTGACTTAAGGAAAATCCCCATCAAAAAACACCATTTCCTCCTTTGTGTGTGCAATAAATTAATTCAAGAGTTATGATTGAAGAAGTCAATAGAGTAGATGGAGACAATCAGACTTAGC
>NC_081408.1:101700834-101813900 GCF_030272615.1 Cryptomeria japonica | reverse complement strand
TCCCGCAGCCACATAAATAGTGACGAAAACGGTGTAGGAATGTCCTATGTTTTAATAAGATCTTGCAATTGATATACAAGAATCTTATTCTTTTCTGAGTAGCTTTGTAACTGGGTTTTCTTTTCTTAAGGTGATACTTAAAAGACATATAAGCATTTGACAGTTTACAATTTTGATTTTGATATGACCTATGTTCAAAATAGGAAAGATATATCCAAGATAATGAACACAAGATAAATTGATCAAACTTCGTGATAGAGGATTTGATATATCTTGATGAGAAACTTGACAATGATGTTGATTTTTTCACTTAAAATGTTTGAATCAATAGCTTGTTGATTGTTTATGCTTATAGAAACCTTTCAGAAATAGCCCGTTGGATTAGTGACCCAATTATTGAACTAGTTTGAAAATGTGTGATAGTTTAGAGACAAATCTACTCAAGAAGTGTTTTGATACTAATGCTTAAATTTTGGTTTGATATGCTTTTTTAGATGTGAAAAATACTTTGTGCTAATTCTTATGGCAAAGAGTGTTAACTTATGGGATAAAAGCACTATTTTGTTGCTTGAAAGTGCTATTATGATTATGTTTCAAGGATTCTTCTCAAATCCTTCAACAAGTTGTTGGATTTTCGCTCATTTTTAGATGATGATTTTCTTCATTTTTTGACCATTTTGAACATGTCATAGACATAGAAGACACAATATTTTTGAAAAACAAAATGCATAAGCAAGAACAAATCCTATGGTAGGCTGAGACAATAATTGTTGAATCTCACATGGGGTTTCCTCCGAGGCTACGCTATTCAAAGCGGATATTTAGATGCTTGACTCCACTGGCTCCACCCTCGGCACTCACTTCTCTAGGGCAGCCAAGCACCAGTTTCCATGAAAAAACCCCATAGAAAACTTTATAACTCTACTAAGAACCGTATGTGTGTGAGCCGCTTCAGAGGTTCAATCTCCTGCGCCAACAACTAGAAGGATTTTGGCGACTAGTACAAGTGGTTTTTAGTAAAGGCTTCTAGTCATGTGGCCATACATATGGTACTTTCAGCTTTGTAAATACAGAAGGTTCCCAGCCTATAGAGGTTACGCTCCATAGGGTTTATGGGGAGACATAGTGTCGGTATGAACTTATCAACACATGTTTCTTGTGACTTTCATCACAAACATGATTTATTTAGAGTGGACTGGAAGGACTCGGTATTAGCCTATTTCCACTTTGGGTCGTTCCCCTCTCATTGGCCCCCTCAAGGCAACTCGGAAAGGCAGGCCCTCTAAAGGTTATACATAAAAGAAAGTAGGTTTGGTTTTTTGATCACCGTATGATGGTGAGAGCATACTTACCTACTATTTCATCAAGCATAGAAAACACAAGTCCATTTTAGCTTTTCTAAAATCTATGTGCAACTATTTTAAAGAAGTCACTCAAAATGCAAGTTGCATGTTGTTAATTTATCCCCCTAGTTAAGCTAAATGATCATGACATGATGTGTTACTTTCCAAAATAGAACTCTTAATTAACTAGGTGAGGAAATGAATGAAATTTGCTTTAAAAATAATCCTGCACAAGCATGTCAGTAGTTTGAAAAATTTAAGTTCTTGGACATTCGGACCTGCAAGAAAATTCTTTGTGTTGCAAATAAAAGAGCTATCCTAAAAAATGCATTGTTTTTCACCTCAAAAGTGCTAACTTAAAGGACAAAAGCACTAACCTGAAACACAAAAATGTCACTCTCCGGACTAAGAAGCAAGAATTATCTGACAAAAGCATCAACCAAACTAACAAATGCGCTAACCTAAAGGACAAAAGTGTTGTTCTGAAGATTAAATGCATTGATTTATAGACAAAAGTGCTAGCCTAAATGACAAATGAGCTAACCTGAAGAACAAAAGCACTAATGTATCAAATATAGGCATTGTCAGAACTCACATTGGTGTGAATCTATATTACAAATGCGTTAAATTTTCTTTTTGTGAGAATTAGATAGGATATTAGAAAGAATATGCGAGGCTCTAAGCCCCATGGTGGGTGCCAAAATGTGTCAACTTGAATTTCATCATCAGACTACTACCTACAACATATTAGTTTCACAAAATACCAAGGAAATGGTACAAGAAATCCAAACTCAACCAACGAAACTACATGAAATACATATAAAATAAAAATATTATTTTTACCTTCATGATTTATGTCTCATTGTGTCTCAACTCCACTATTCCTAGTTGTAGATGGTGTGCTCTTAGACAAACACTGATAGCTTCCAAGATGGCATATGAAGAATGGACTGATAACTGATAGTTAACTGATACTATGATATTCAATGCTAAATGATTATTCTAAATTGCTTCAAGATTAAAACTCACGGATGCATAAGTTTTCATAAATGATTAGCTTGAAAAATCACTTTGAAGACTAATTCTCTCTCAACTCAAACTCCTGATTTTATAGACTTTAAGAGGATAAGATGATGTGGCCTGGATCAACGATCATGATCAGATCTATAGATTTGGATGGCTGTGAGCAAAGGTGAAGGTTGATAGAAAGGGGGAAGGAGAAGACAAGTGCCACTCATCTCACCTTGACTGGGTTGTTGACTGAGGGAATCTAGGGATGGTTGGAAAAGATTTAGGCATGAGAGGACAAGTGGACTCAAGTCCTTCCTAATATGTAGGGATGTTGGAGGGAATATAGAAAAAATTTTAATAAATATGTGTACGTACGTAGTATTTCATTAAATTTGGAGGTTGGAGATAAATGATGAATTAATATTTAAGAAATATTAATATCTTTAGCCACATGATTGATGAGTTGGCAAAGGGAAGATGAAGTGGAGTTAGAAGGTGAGTTGGAAAAAGGGATTAAACAATTAAGAACTATTTAATATTTGAGACTATAGGATAGAAGAATAATCATTAAATATTAGATATTCGAATGATTGGAGGAAATAATTAAATATTAGATATTTAATAATTTAGAGGAATATGATAGATGAATTAATTAAGAAAATATTTCAATTAAATTAATTAATAGAAAGACATGAAATGAATTAAATAAATTAATCTTTTCAAATTAGCTATTTAATAGAAGAATAAACATTAAATAAATATAAAATATTTATTTAATCTCTCATAGCCATTTTTATGTGTATACACTACTCATGACAAGGAGCCCACAATGAAGTTTACTACTAGTTTCATAGGGTGAGGAGAAACATGATATGGTTAATCAAGTGCTAAGGCATTACCTCTTCACCAAGAAAAAGTGCAAGATTAGTTGTAAGAGCTATGCGAGCTTGATCATATTGGTCTTCAACAAATGTTTAAGAAGATTTACAATTTCCAAGAGAATGAGAATAACAATTATGAAAAACATAATGCTTATCACCTCTCTTATTCTTATAAGTATATTTTATGGAAGGAAAAACAACATTCCTACCATACTTCACTCTTCAAAATATTCTTGTAGCTAACTTCTCTTGATTGTTAATAGGGGTTGGTTTCATCTATTGAGATGTATGACAAGGTGTGGTAATAGATGAATATGGATTGTTTTCTATTATTTGGATAGTTCCATTATCAATGAGTCCTTGTATTCCATTTTAAAAATCAGGATCGCCATTTGCATTATGATCATTACTTTGATGATATGAGCAAAAAAGATTATTTGCGAAAGAAGCACCTTTAGATGGATGATAGAGTTTATGTATAGAAAAATAATCATTGAGCTTTTTAACTTTAATGAGGTCATCCATATGTGAATGATGAGTATGTCCTAGACCTTTCACACTAGCTTGTGAAGGAGGGTTTATAGGGATTTTGATTCCTTGTTTATATTTTCCAAGTTCTTTTCCATTATAACCTTGTTTTGATATTATATTATAACCACTCCTATAATAACTTTTCAATTGTGAAGAAGGACCATTATATCTTTAAAATTTGTAGTTTATGGACATAAAGAAGGGTCAGAAGGAGAAGTAGATGAAGAAATAATATACTTTGTAGGGAGATTCTCTTTTCTATCATCATTCATATCATCTTTGATAGGTTGGGAAGGAATATCCTTATCATCTAAGGCTTCATCTTTGCTTAATGTTATGTGAGGGGATAGATCATGAATAAAATACATAAAATTATCTTCTCTACTCTAATGTCGTAAAATTGCACCGACCCTTGCAATTTTTGACTATATTTGGATCTTCACCTTAGTGTTTGCACCCCTTGCCCTGATCAAAGACCTGAATATGCTCATGTGCATCAAAAACACATTGTAATTCAACCTTGTGCTATGCCCACACCTTGATCCTGCCCCAAAATAGGGAAAGACCAGGGCATGGCACCCTGATCCTCATTGGGACCAGGGCATGGTGCCCTGGGATCCCCTATCTGGGACCTCCCTTTATCCTCTCCCCTTGGATCTAATTTAGTTAATTAAACCCACTAGCAAGTATATAAGAGAGATTTACCCTCTCATTTGACATCCAAGAAATCTAACGCATACACACAAGAGGTCATCAAGCATTCAAGTATTCAAGAGAAATTGAGCATTTTCAGTCTTCCTTGAGGATTTGGAACAACAATAGAGACAAGGTTTCAAGAATTGAAGAGGAGATCAACATTCTACTTCATAAAACCCTAATTCCATGTGGAGACAAACAAAACTTCATAAGGAAGTATAAGCATTTCAATTTCATTCAATTCGACATCCCCTCAAAGAGGAGGATTTCTACTTTCAATCCTTTCATTTACATTTTTTCAACCACTTGGTTAATTACAAAACTAGGGTTTGATCTAAAGATAGACCCCTATTCCAAACACATTTCCCCTTCTTTCTATGTGCAGGAAATAGGTGTGCAACTATACTTCTGGAATTAAGGTTTATTCATAGAGATGAAAAAACCCTTTTCAACACGCAAAAAGTTTGGAGGACCAATAGGAGGGCACCCCTTTCTGGACACACGGTCCCTACAAATTTTTCCGTATTTCGCACAGTAGCTCCGAATCATCTCAAACTTATCAGATCCAAGTGCATGACTAAATCCCAAATCTGTAGCTCACTGTTTTAGCATACTTTGTCTCCATTTTCAGCATTTACTCCTAATTAAATTAATAAACTTACAAAAGAGGGTCAATTGTGTTTTAATCCATTCCAATTTTCTTAGTATTCAATCCTTGTATCAATTGGGATTGGATTTAGTAGATTCATTCCCCTCTTTTGAATGTAAAGTCCCTCCCAAGTGAAAATTTGTAACCTAGTGAATTCCCTCTTCTTCTAACTGGTGGATTGGCTAAGGTTCTCCAATTTTCCACTTACATTTGGTGAACCCGACATGTCTTGTGCTTTCTTCTGATTTTTATTTTTCAGATTTGAGTGCATGCAATTTAAAATTCATATATTCAATTACAAGCTTAATTTATTTGCAATTTAAAAAAATTTAGAGGTTAAACTCACAAAAACACTAATTTTTAGATTCAAAATTGAGCTTGTCATTTGTCTAAATTGGATTGATTGTTTAAGATATGAGAACTTGTCAATTTTGCAATTCATGTTTTCATTTACACTTTCAATTTTTAATTTTTTTAAAAATTAAGTGGTTAAATCTTAAAACCCTAATTTTAAATTTTAAACTTGACCTTGTGGATTGTGTAGGTCTTCAATTCATTTTCAGATTTGAGACTTGGCTTTACTTTCAAAATTCATTTTCCCTCCTTGCAAAATTCAAATTTTCAAATTAAAATTTTTAAAATTAAGTGGTTTATGCAACAAACCCCAATTTTTAAATTTCAATTAATCTTGTCTAATTTCAAATCTTCCTTTACGCAATTAATTGGATCAATTAAATCTAAAACATCTTTTTGTCCCTCTAGACATTATAAAAGTCGGCCCTTAGGTGTGGCCTTTTTGTTGTCCTTTCAATTAATCCTTTTATCAAACATCCTAAGTGTATCCTATTTTGACCTTCATGGCTTAATTTTTCATATTCTGACATCTCCAATTTCCACATCCTTCTAGAATTCACATTAAAATCATAAAATATTGCTTCCTTGAAAATTTGGAAAAAAATTGGTCGAACCGTGTCTTCGAACCAAGTCGCTACCTACTTGGTCCTGACTTTTTCTGCTCAAATTTTGGGAGCTTGTTTTGACTATATTTTACTACACAATTATAGAGATTTGCAAAATTTTATTGGTTTTAGGTCACTCTAAGGTCAATAATAAATATGAATTTAAACATTTCCATTGTCAATTTAAATTTTAAAATTAAGTGGTTCACTACGAATACCCTAATTTTTAAAATTAAATTGATTTCTTCATTTCAAAATCTCAAAATTTTAATTAAGAGGTTCAAATTGGATAACCCTAATTTTAATTTTGACTTTCCCTCCTTTCAATTTCTTTTCCCTAGTGAATGAGTTTTACTACTATTAGTCCTACCTATAGTGTCCCCGTTAGAAGAAGTTGTAGAATTAAGGCTGCCCAAGGTTTAATTACCGAGGAAATGAAGCCTAATTTGGCTAGATTTTTCAATGAGGATATTGTTGCTTCTTCCCATCCTTCAGATATTCCTATTTATCCTCTTGATAATTCTCACAATGAGGAGGAATCACTAACTAGAGTATCTGTTAACCAATTGGCAAAGATGGACAATCAATTTGACAATCTTCAACAATGGATGAGTCAAGAATACCCAGATAGTGAAGATCATGCCTATGAAGAGTTTTGCTAAAAACCTAGGTCAAGTGAATCATTCTATTCCTTTGACAGCTTCTATGACTAGTGTTCCTACCTTCACATCAAATATCATGGCTACCTCTACACAAAATATCACACCTATAAATGTTAGTCATGGTGGAAATACCCCTTCTTTCATTCCTCTTACCATGAGTGTTCCCCTTGTTACCCAATCACATTCACCACCTATAAATGTTAGTCAAGGGGGCAACTCCTTTAATCACAATTATTTCATTCCTCCCATGAATCTTCCATGTCCTACCCAATCTTCTCCATTACGAAATTAGTGTTCCACCTCCTTATTCTCAACCTCTTCCTTCATTCAACAATGTTACTCCTCCCTCTCAATCCAACATGTCTAGTTCCAATCCTTCTACTGAAGCTACAATCAATAGTCTTTCCCAAACAGTATCTTCCTTAAATCAACAAATAGCTTCCATGAATCAATCCAAGTATAATGTGCCCATATTTGATGTAGCGAGCACATTATCCCATGACATTGTTAGAGCAATCCCTCCTAAACATGTAGATGTCCCTTGATTGGAACTTTATAATGGAAAAGGTGATCCTTTAACTCATGTTAAAACATTCCAAACTTTGTGTAGTAACTTTTCTCACGATCAAAGGTTGTTATATTCAACAATTTAACAATAACATTGGTCCTAAAGTTACTTTGATTGATTTAATGCATTGTAAACAAGGTGTTAAAGAAAAAGTGACTAATTTTATTGGTAGATATAAGCATTTGTATTCTTAGATTTATTTTCTTGCACCTGATCAATATATTCAAAATATTTTCATTGCTAATTTACAAAAAAGACATTAGGGATAAACTTATTTTAACCGAGTTTACTTCCTTTCCGTAGTTGTGTGTAGTACTTCAAAATTATCATCTAACTGTGAGTCAGTTGGAACAATCATCTCCTTCCATGACTCCAAGTGATAAGGGTGATAGTGCTGAACAACTATTTGTGAAGTTCAAACCAAACAAAGGATTAATTAAAATCAATGAAAACAACAACAATAGTTAGTTCGTAGGTGCTATAGGTGTGCCTCCTTTGTCTAAATTCTTTAGAAGAGAAAAAGAGTTTACTCCTTTGAATGAATCTTTGCATAGAATTATGTCTTAATTAATACAAAAGAATATGTTGAAACTTCCCCAAATCAAACCATTTGATCCTGTTGGTGTAAATAAATATTCATTTTGGATATTATTACACTTTACTTAAGTTAACTTAGGATAATGCATCTCTTCGTAGTTTGGATTTGAGACACTTAGGGAAGTGTGCACATAGGGATAGAGCTTGTAGGAGAAATTCCACCTTTTGTGGTCTTATTTTGCTGTTACACTCTACATTTGGTCGGTCATCCACCTCTTGTGGAATATTATATTATTTCTCCTACCTACCCCTAGTATTTCTTACCTACCCTTGTTTCTTATTGAGCCACATGTCATAATTGTGTTGTCATACATCCATATGGCCTTGCCTATATAAATAGGCATATATTCATTCTATTGGTTAATCCAGTTGATCATTTGCATATTGATGAGAATACAGTTTGTTCTTGTCATTCTATTATCTCTCTTTTATGCTTTTCATTGTGCCCTTGATCTTGGCAAAATCCTACATGGTATTAGAGCCATTGGGGCTTCATTGATTGGTTTTTGGAGACATCATGGAAGGCTTCTATTTTTGGATTTGGGGATCTTCATTTTTTGGGGGCGTCATAAGCGATTTGGACATCACCGTTGAATCCGGGAGGCCGTTTCCATAAATTTTGACTATAAAGTCAACCTATTTTGGTGAGAAATTTTTTTTTCCCCATTTTGGCTATTATCGTACGGATTTCGAAATTTTTTTATTATTTTTCGGGAAAAAAAATTCGAAAAATCAAAAAATCATCAAAAAAAAAAATCAATTTTTTTTTTTTTGGTTGTTTGGGGGTCCACAGACCCCCCCCATACTCTGTCGTGCCCTGCAGGTCTGACGTATACTCTGCAGTGCTTGCAGCACCTGTCGGCCTGCACTCCTCCGAGGCCCGCCGCTGCCAATGCCGGCTGTCCATTCCACCTGCTGGCCGCCCAGACCACCCGTCGGTCGCCTCATCCTCCTGCCAGCCGGGACTCAGACACCGTCGTTGGCCGCTGCACCTCTAACTCACCATGCGGAGCCCAGTCAGCTGTCGGGACCCCGCCATGCGGCACACATACAGTCCAGCCATACGCCCAGTCACTATCACACGCAGTCCAGCCATACGCCACGTCACCCGCCACGCAGACTGCCACATCAGCTTGTCCGTACAATATGGACGCCCAGTCAGCAGGGAGGTGAAGTTTGCGCGATGGTCATATGGCCATCAAATTTAAGCACGTGATTTGCTGACATCAGTGCCACATCAGCAGCTTTTTGAAATTTTTCAACCCCTCTCCATTGAGCTTTTCAGTTTTGCAGTCCAACTATGAAAGTCCATATCTTGCTCATTTTTGCTCCTTTTTTGGTGCAATATTTTTTGAAATGGGCTAAAATTTCATGATCTTCACAGTGGTGTAGTTATTTTTTGATTTTGGTGCACAGGTTTTTCAAAATTTTCAGATTCTCTCAGCTGTACCTGTCCAATCCTCAATTCTACAACTACAAAGGCCTCGTTTGAGCTCATACGACCTCCTTTTCAGTTGTCATTTTTTTTGAAAGTGCATTGTTTTTTTGTCTACTTTCATAATCTATGATAAGATTTTAGAGATTTTGAGTGGAAATTGTACTTTCAGATATTGGTCTTATTTGGCCTATTAGGTACTTGTAATGTGTTTGGATCTTAGTTTAGATCTCTTGCATTATCAATTTGAGTCTCTTTTGGCCTTATTGAGGCAATTGTAAAATTGTAATCAGAAGTCCACTTTGCCATTTTTTGCAAGTGGCCCATTGTATACGCACTAAGTATAAAGTGCCAAATCATCACTTTTGGGGGGGGTTCTTTGATTGAGTGAATTTGGGGGGGTGTCTTGTGTGATTGTGCCTCTCTTTGTGCTCTTTTCATTTTTGTTGCAATGAGTCCTCATAAATTTCCACCTTTAACTCCACATAATTATGCATCATGGAAAATTAAAGTTTGGAGTAATTTAATGGAAAAGGGTCTCACACATTACATAGATGGAACAATAACAACACCACCTGATCCTAAGGCTGATCCAAATGCTCAATTAGAATGGCTCACAAAGAATTGCATGGCTCTTGGAACTTTGCACAAGTATGTATCAGATGACCTCATTTTTCACATTGAGAAGTGTAAAACAATCAAGGAGGCTTGGGATATGTTTCAGAAATTGTATGGTCAAGTTGATGAAATTAGAGGCTATCAGATTGACAATGAGCTCACCAAATTTGATCCCAAGAGTTTTGATACAATCCAAGATTATGTCACCAAAGCAAATGAGCTAAGAGAAAAGCATTGTGGAATTGACAAAAAGGATGCTTAGTTGATATTCAACTTGTTGGACAAGCTTGCACTAGAATATGCAGCATTTGTGTCTAGCTTCCAAACTCATCGTTTGACAGTGGGGAGTTCCTATCTTATGCCTTCATTTGATGCTTTCACAAAAATTTTGATATTGGAATAATCTAAGTTGTTGAACATGGGGCTTCTCAAGTCTTCAAAGTCCAAGGCTTTGGTGGAAAATCAAGGGAATCAAGAAAGTCAAGGCAAAGATTCCAACAAGAAGAAGAAGCACTCTAAGTCTACGCCACACCAGGAAAAAGGACAATCATCCTCTCCATCACAAGGCAATTTTACATCCTCTTCCAAGAAGGGGACACCACCTAAGAAGGATAAACCAACTTGTGCATATTGCAAGAAGTATGGTCATGATGAGCATCGATGCCATGCAAAGCAAGTTGATGAGTTAACTAATCTTCTCAAGAAAAACAACATCAACTTGCCATCCACCTACACAAAGAAGGATTCATCTCCTTCCTCTTCCTCACAGTCTAAGGGAAAAGGGCAAGCATTTGTGGCTACAATAGGTTCTTCACAGCAATGGATACTTGACTCGGGTGCCTCATATCACATGGGTTCTACAAAGGAGCAGTTTTCTTCATTGTAGCCATCTAAGGTACCTCACATTTACATAGGTGATGATACACAAGTAGAGGTTGAAGGGAAAGGTTTAGTTGACATGGATGATGGAACATTTGAGAATGTTCTCTATGTTCCTAACTTGTCTATCAACCTTCTCTCGATCTACCAAATCACTCACTATGGGAATGGGAAAAAGGTTGAGTTTACACCAGATTCAGTTGTGGTAAAGGAACTTGATGATGATGCCTTGGTAGGAGTGGGACAAGTCAATGATAACTCAAGGCTTTATTCATTCTCCCACTTTGTGCCAAGTTCACCTTCTAGGGCCTTGCTTACTCATTCAAATTCAGAAAGTAAGCTATGGCATGAGCGGTTTGGTCACCTCAACTACCGCTACCTTCAACAGCTCAACACTAAAGACATGGTCACAGTCTACCTCGAATCAGTTTTTCAGAGGGTGTATGTTCAGGTTGTTCCATGGGCAAGCATCCTGATGAGAAGTTTGATAAGGGGAAAGCTTGGAGAGCTTTGGAAGTTCTTCAACTTGTTCACAGTGATGTAGCAGGTCCATTTCTAGCACCTTCATTTAGTAAGGCCCGCTATGTTCTCACCTTCATTGATGACTACTCCCACTTCACTTGGGTCTACTTTCTCATTCATAAGAGTGAAGTATTTGACAGATTTCAAGACTTCAAGACTCATGTGGAGAAGCAATCAGGGAAGTTGTCAAGATTCTTCGCACTGATAATGGAAGGGAATATGTGAACAAAAGACTTGAGGATTTTTGTACATTTGAGGGGATTGATCTTTAGCATTCTGTTGCATACACTCCATAGCAGAACGGGGTTGCAGAACGCAAGAATAGAACTCTCAAAGAAATGGCTAGCTATATGATACATGCACATTCTCTTGATCCCACCTTTTGGGCATAGGCTATCAGTTGTGCCACACACATCCAGAATCGGGTTCCTCACAAAGCTTTTCAAGGTATTACTCCATTTGAAGCTTGGGCTGGTAGGAAACCAATTGTGAGACATTTCAGAGTCTTTGGGTGTCTAGCATGGGCTTGCATACCTCCGCAGAAATGCAAGGCATTGGAACCATAGAGTCGACCTTGCATATTTGTTGGATATCCTGAGGGTGTTAAGGCATATAGATTGATGGATCTAGAGACACATGAGGTGTTCATTAAGAGGAGTGTTCACTTTGAGGAAAGCTCTCCTAGCTTAGCCTCTCTACCTCCTCCACCTTCCTCCATTGTGGATAGTGATGTTAGTGATTCAGATGATGAGACTCCTACAACTTCAACTTGTAGGGTTACACCTCCATAGGGTCCACTTGTAGTTGAGGAGCCTCATTCTCCACCTCCACCTCGACCTCGTTGGGCTCGATAGACACTTGAATCCACTAGTTCTCTTGTTGGGGATCCTTCAGATACATGGAGAACTTGATCACAACATCAGGATCTTCCACATGCATTCATTGCTACCGCTTCCGATCCACAGACATTTAGGGAAGCATCAGGGATTCCTGAGTGGGACCAAGCTATGGAGGAAGAGTATAGTTCCTTGATGAGGAACAACACATGGGATCTAGTCCATCTCCCTAAGGGGAGAAAGATGGTTCGATGTAAGTGGATCTATCGAACCAAGTTTGCAGCAGATGGTAGTGTGGATAAGTATAAGGCTCGGCTTGTTGTGAAAGGTTTCTCTCAGGTTGTAGGTTTTGACTATACTAAGACCTTTGCACCTGTAGCCAAGACGAACTCCATTCGTTTAACACTTACTATTGCTACAGCTCATGATGGGGCTGTACATCAGATGGATGTGAAGAGTGCTTTTCTTAATGGTGACCTTGATGAAGAGATTTATATGGAGTAGCCATAGGGTTTCATCCAGGATACTTCCTTGGTTTGCAGACTAAGGAAATCTCTCTATGGCCTTAAGTAGGCCCCCAGGGCTTGGTATGCCAAGATGGATTCCTTTCTTCTCTCAACAGGGTTCACCAGGTGTCATTCCGATCCGAATGTCTAAATTTTGCGACAGGATGACTCTCACTTGATACTTGTGCTCTATGTTGATGACTTGATCATTATAGGGAGTACTACATCCATCATTAGTAGGGTCAAATCTGCTTTGCATGACAGATTTGCTATGACTAACTTGGGTCTTTTGCACTACTTTCTCGGGATAGAGATTTCAGAGTCACCTTCTGGGATTACACTATCGTAGCCCAAGTATGCTCTTGATCTACTTGCATGTTTTCATATGGCTGATTGTAAGCCTACCCCGACTCCATTTCTTTCAGGAGTCAAGCTTGAGGCTCAGTGTTCTTCTCCACCAGTTGATGCCACTTTGTATTGTCAGCTTGTGGGTAGTCTCATCTACTTCACTCATACATGCCCTGATATTTCATTTGCAGTTGGCATGGTTTCCCGCTTCATGTAGGAACCACATGAGCTTCATTGGAAAGCCGCCAAATGCATCCTTCATTACATCTAGGGTACACATCACTATGGGATTCACTATGCAGCAGGCATAGGACTTCACTTGGTTGGTTACACAGACTCCGATTGGGCTAGCGATCTTGATGATCATAAGTCTACTTCTGGTTATAGTTTTCACCTTGGTTTGGGCCCCATTTGTTGGCAGAGCAAGAAGCAACATGCTATTGCTCTCTCTTTGACTGAGGCTCAGTATTGAGGCGCTATTAACGCAGTGACTGAGACCATTTGGCTCCAGCAGATTCTCATAGAGTTTGGTTTCACCACTCCACAACCGATAGTTCTACATTGCGACAATCAGAGTGCTATTGCAATCTCGAAGAACCGGGTCTAGCACCAGCGAACCAAACACATCGAGATTCATATGCACTATATCCGAGAGCTCATCTAGGAGCAGGTCATTGATTTGTAGTATTGTCCTACAGCAGAGCAGGTTGTTGACATATTCACCAAACCTTTGACCGAGAGTAAGTTCCAGCAGTTGCGAGATCTCTTGGGGGTGTGGGATGTGTCATTAGGGGGGGTCAGCTGACTTCTCCTTCCTCTCTTATGGGGGGGACTTTTTCCTCTTTGAGGTTTTGTCCTTCTTCTTTGAGAGTCTTTTGTACATTCATCTCTCTTTTGGGGGGAGTTTTTTCCCACTAGGTTTTCTCCCTTTCTCCGTTTGTGAGAGATTGCATTGCATTGTTTTGCTTGCATTTGCATATTGTACATGGGTACCTATCATGGCCTAGTAGTTGGGACCCATCTTGCATTGTTGACTTGAGTCTTCATTCCCCTAAGTTGCACTTAAGGGGGGGTGTTGGTGTAAATAAATATTCATTTTGGATATTATTACACTTTACTTAAGTTAACTTAGGATAATGCATCTCTTCGTAGTTTGGATTTGAGACACTTAGGGAAGTGTGCACATACGGATAGAGCTTGTAGGAGAAATTCCACCTTTTGTGGTCTTATTTTGCTGTTACACTCCACATTCGGTGGGTCATCCACCTCTTGTGGAATATTATATTATTTCTCCTACCTACCCCTAGTATTTCTTATCTACCCTTGTTTGTCATTGAGCCACATGTCATAATTGTGTGCTCGTACATCCATATGGCCTTGCCTATATAAGCAGGCCTATATTCATTGTATTGGTTAATCCAGTTGATCATTTGCATATTGATGATAATACAGTTTGTTCTTGTCATTCTATTATCTCTCTTTTATGCTTTTCATTGTGCCCTTGATCTTGGCAAAATCCTACAGATCCATCTAAAATAACTTCCCCTTACTTTGATGCTAAATCTTTTTGTCAATATCATCATCAGCCTGGTCATGATACTGAGAAGTGTTTTTCATTATGAAGTAAGATTCAAGAATTGGTTGATAACAACACTATATCTATGGTAGATGTGAATGATAAGGAAACAAATCCGTAGCTCCTCCTAATCAGAACATTTAAAATTTCACTGATCCGTTACCATACCATTCCACTAATGTGATTGAGACTAAACGTCTTGCTTTCCCTACCAATGATGTGAGCCTTCAAACTAATAACATGGTGAACCTTGTAGACCAACATGAGCCTCCTAAATATTTGTGCATAACATTTGATCCTAGTGAGACCATTAAGGCACCCGATGACCCATTATACATAAGTGCAAAAATTAAAGGTATACTCACTAGAGATGTCCTTATTGATCTTGCTTGCATGGTTAATGTGATAACTGAAGAATTTTTTTATACTTTGCAATTGTATCAAGTGATATATGATGATACTAGGGTGATAGTTAAAGTCTTTGATGGCTTCTATTGTCCTACTATTGGTTCTAGAAGACTTCCTACTGATGTTGGCACTAAATACTTAGATGTTCAATTTTTTATCATTCCTACATCTGATCAATTTCGTGTGAAGTTGGGACAATGTAAGGAAACTTACAACCAACTTTATAACAATTTCCACATAACCCAATTTATATTTTAATCAAATCAACACATAGAATCCACATGCAAATAATAAAAAAAATACCCATGAAAATATGGCACAAGATATACCCTAGGAAACCCTCATATGAGGGAAAAAGCCATCCTCCAAAATCATCCATCACCATGTATTATTCATCAATGCAACATTACAATACAACTATGAAAGCCTTTGAAACCCAACCATCAACAAGCACTCCATGTGAACAAGCATGTAACCACACATCCCATGCCATGCTTCCAACCTTCACAAATGCTAACATGGCTAACTTGGCTCTGACCCAAACAACTACCCTTTTGGTTGCTTTTATAAACACAAGTTCCCACAAAACCACCAAGTGGTATTACATCAAAACCATGTGTTGCAATACCATGTGCATATACCATGGGCTAGCTACATGCCTGACCCCACATCTAATAATGGGTAATTTGTAAAATTAATTTCCCCAATAGTAAATAAATACAATATAATATCCCAATGTTACAATACTACTCATCAAGTGGTCTCAAGAATATTCCCAAGGAATCTCTACATGTTACATGTCTATGTGCAACAACAAAGAAATATTACATTAAACATCCATGGGAAACTCACATAATAAATAAATATTACAATTACAAACATTATTATGCAATGTGTACAACACCTATTTTTCCAACACACAAGTCAATTTTATAAAAATAAAGTAGGATTTTTTAATTAAATTATCTGCTAAATTTATGTTTTTACTTGGAAATATGATCTATGAGTGTAAATTGAAAATTAAAATGCATACAAATCAGATATGGGAACACAAATAGAAAATTTAGAATGAAAGATATCAGGTTCACCAAAATGTAATGTTGTAATTTGAGAATTAGGGTTTCAATTAAGATAATAAAAACACAAGAAAATCCCAAATTAACCAAAACATATGGAAAGAGGGGTGAACCTAAGAGACCTAGATACAATCCAAATAAGGAAAGGGATGAAAGTTTAATTAGATTCACCTAGGGGTTAGGGTTTAGGGTTTTCCTCTTTCTAGGATTGAAGTGGATTGATAATTGTAAATTAGGGAAAAATAAGGGATCTCGACTCTGTCATAATTCTTGAGTACATCTCTTGCACTTGTTTCCTACACACAGAAAGAGAGGAAGAATGTTGTGGATAAGGGTTTTCCTAAGGTCAAACCCCAAAATAGGAATTAACCTTTAATGAAAAATGTAAATACTGAAGAAAATGCTAAGGAAATATGCCTCAAATCTGCAATGGTTGATAGAAGGTATGATGATACAATGCTCTTTGAATGTAATCACATATTGTGAATGCAATGGCATGACAAACACATGAACATGAAACCTAATCACACACACATGCTTGCATGAAGATTGATGTAATATTTCTTCATAATGCTTGAAGGATGAAATGTAACCTTGAATCTCTAAAAATGCTTGATGGTGAATACTTCAATGCACAAATATTATGGATAGGTTGTTGATATCTAGGTTAAAAATAATTGATAGGATGCCTTTATATAGGGTTACCTAGGTAAATTACTAATTAGGTTGACATTCAACAGTTAAATTGAGGCATGGGAACAAAAAATCATCAGAGAGGGAAAGTGCCCTTACCTATTTGAAATAGGGCATGTTTAAAGAGAACCATGGTGTTTAGGGCATCCTGACCTGGATAGGGTTAATCCAAGTTCCCTTTTCCTCCCAAATAGGGTAAATGAGCAATAAATCAAGAAGGCATAGGCCTAGGATGAGTTCCACTCATCCATGCAGCTAGGTGACATCAAATTTGGAGTAAAAGGGTCAAAATGGACCTATGGAAGACCTAGGATGAGACACACTAAAGTAGGGGCACAAAAGGTGGTGTAAATTGTGTAAGGTTACAATTTACGATGTTACAATATGAAAAATTCCTCATATCCTTTAAATCCTTTGTAGACCTATTACATTGTTCCAAATAGATGGTTGTGCCAAGTAGTAGGGTTGTCTTAACTTTTTACTTTTTTCTTTCTCTAACTCCACAAAATAGTTTAAAGACACTTTGCATAATTTAACCATAAGTTTTCATTGGTTCTATCCCTTTATATAATCACACCTACAACATATGACTACTCTAATTATCAAAAGAGATGTGGAAAAATAAATAAGATTCATGAATACCACATAAGTGGAAGTATGAGGCTTTGGATGAACTATAAAGTAGATTTTCTATGGAAAATACCTTATGTTATATTTTCATCACCAACATGTATTGATAGATAGAGGGAGGTTGGTGATGGTGTTTTCATTAAATAGATGTGCTACGTTGCATGAAAATATAAAAAATAATAAAATGGTGATGGTTATGTAATCACCACTTAACCATAAGGAACAAACCTACTTTAAAAAGTTAATGTTCTATAGTAAAGAAAAGGGAATAAGCTATTCATAGGCTAAATAATTCTCTATATGGCTTGTAGTGGTCATCCAAAAGATGAAATAAAAAATCTTTAGTACTTAAGTTGAAGTTAGTTTTTGTTAGGGAAAAATTGATTACTATGTCAACTTTATAAAAGAAAATAGTAATTTTATCACTTTTTTTCTATATTGGTGCCATTTTGTTAATAAGTAAGATTAGGGTGATTTAATATCAAACTTTGTCATACTTTAAAATAAAAGATTCAATATTTATTAATTTTATCTTGGATATGGAGATTAATATAAAACTTTGGTTGAACCAAAAGAAGTATGTTAACTCTATGTAGCATTATTTAAGGATGCAAGATCGTAATTTGGGGAGTGTCCCTATTCGCATCCATGAAAAAAATTCATTTTTCAAAAAATATCCTAGGATAAAATTCATGTTTCATATGTTAGTGTAGACACCTAAAAGTTGCACAATCAATTAAGTAAATTTTATTCATTTCTAATTCCTCTAATTAATTAAATTAAGGTTTAATTAATATCCCTATTCCTCTAATTATCCCATTAATCAAATTAAACATTTGATTCAACTCTATTCTTCTAGCCTAGCCTATTAATTGAACTAAGGTTCGATTAAGTACCCTTAGCCATTTAATTGAATAAATTCTATTTATTTATTTAAAATCCCTTTCCCCCTTTTTGATTAAATTCACATTTTATTAAAAATCCCATCTACAAATAAATAAATCCATATATATTTGTGAATAGTAACCCCACTTGCAAAATACTACAAATGCAAGTTGCATCCCTTTTGGCTAAAATAAATCATTTTATTTACCAAAAATTCCTATTTTCCCTCACCCACTTGCAAAATCCTACATTTTCCATTATTCTTCTAAATCACCTTCTAGAAGTCTTCTAATCACTTCCTAATCATGTTTTATCCCTTAATCTTGTCACATCCCTAAGTTTAGGGAAGTCGTTTCCCTAAAAATGGTGAAAGTCTTCCAAGTGTGTGGAAGACTCTACCTTTTTCAACAAGTTAACTTGTTGAGTATTCCAAGTTTGTAAGGCTGTGACAAAACCACTAGAGGTTTCCCTCTTTGGTCAAGTAACCTTACAAAAACCTTCCCAAGGCATTTAATGTCTCTTGCAAGTCCACACCCCTTAGACATCATGGTTGTCCCTTTGACGATTTTCCATGTTGCACAAGATTTTACCTCTTGGTTAATAACATGCCTCCTTGGTTAATGACATTATCCAATGATGTCACTCCTTGAGTTTACCCCTAAATTTTTATTTAGCATCTAATGCTTGTTTAGCATCCCCTCAAGCCATCTCAAGGTGACATTTTTCAACTTGGCATTGGATTGAATTACTCCGATGGATTGATAGCTTTCAATCCTAGCCCTTGTTGAGATTATTCAATCTCAACCATCTATTTCTCCAATTTCCCTATAAATAGAGCCCATTTCTCTCCCAATTGATCAAGTCTTTTGTGCATCAAAATTATAGTCACATTGCAGGTTAAGGAGCTCTCTTTGTCATCACCAAGCATCAAATTCTTCTTCAATCATCCAAGCATTAGCATCAAGCATCCATCTCATATCATTTAGACTCATTTTAGTTCATCTTTTAGCTTAATTCATTTCTTTTACAAGTCTTACATCCTCATATTAGCTTAATTAAATCACATAGCATCCTTAGGTTTCAATTTGGAACTCATCTTTGCATCCTAATCATCTAGCTTGCATCCTTCATCTTCATCTCTTCATCTTAGAATTTTTATAGAATATTAGTTGCATCCATTTAGATTCTAGTTGCATCTTCATAACTCATTCCTTAGGTTGACATCTAGAGGATCAAGCTACTCTCCCAAGTGAGGGCCAACTTGAATCCAAAGATACTTAGGGATAGAGGACAATGAGGCGATTTTAGAAAGTTTTAACTCATTTCTTGTATTTTGATGTCTAACAATCTAACGCAATGCTTCAATGGTGTGTTTGAAGTGTTTTCCTTCTTGCAGGCGGAAGACCACATTTTCTAGCATACAACTAGTGTTTTTAGAATTCTTATGTATATTATAATTTTTATAACACTAGATAGTGGGAATTTCAAGTAGGTATATGCCTAATTTGGGGGAAAAAAATTAAGCCACAACAATATTATTTGTTTTGTAGCTTAATAGAGCTTTAGAGTAGTTGTTATTGTGGATAACTTAATTTGAATGAGCTATTGAACACACATAATTTTATGGATATGGATTAGAATTGTGAAATTCATAGTAAGAGATCCACTAATAGCTATGTGTTTAACCTATTTGGTAATTTTGTTAGTTGGATGAAAAAAAGAAAAACTATTCATTTTCTTTCACCTACCAAAATTTAGTACATTAAAGATACCCATGGTTAGATAGAGGTGGTGTGGATTTAGATATACTAGCTAGAGCTTGGATTGATATATACTATAGAAATAACTAATTGTAAGAGTGGGTGTAATCAATTTGGTCAAAAACTCTACATTTCATAGAGACAAAGTTCATTTGTGTAGTGACATTTATTCGAAAAAATATGGAGGACACAAAAGTTTTGATTGAGAAGCTAAACAATTCAATGACTATATTCTTAATTACTAATTGACCTATTACTTCACATGGAGAAGTAAAAATGGTCTCAATATAGACTATATACATTTTGCACCTAGGTATTAAATATAGTTTGTTTACTTCTTGTTCATGAATGACACATGCAACAAATAGGAGATGGTTAGGAATGTGTTGCATATTGTGTATGTTTTACACACCTAATAAAATTGCTAGGATGCCTTTATATAGTTTTCCCTAGGTAATTTACCAATTAGGCTAAGCTCCAATGATCAAATTAAGGCATAGGGATCAAAACTCATCAAGAAGGGAAAGTGATCTAAACTATTTGAAATAGGGCATGTTTAAGGGGGGTCATGGTGCCAAGGGAACCCTAGTTAAGATAGGGTTGCCAAATAACCCTTGTCCTCCTAAAATAGGGAAAAAAAGTAGGCAATTAGGAAGGTGCATCTTGGGATGGGGTCTGTGCAGTATACAGGCACGTCCGTGTTCGGAATTGAAAAACTTTTACAGTCTAGCAAACAAACACAATCAGTTTTGGAATTCTTGATCTTCCTAGGTTATTTCTCCAAGGTTTCATCTAGCATTCAACCTATTTTTGGGTCTCACAAAGTCCATCATTTCTTTACACCTTACATTACATTCACATTTGTCTAAACTTGAGTCAAAAGGTCACTTGCTTGTCCTCATCATACTTTGTCAACACACTACATACAACAACATTTTGCTAAGTGGTCCCTCATCAAGGTCTATCACCTTTGGGTCTCATTTTGTCTTACTTATAGTCAAGGTCAACTTACCTTATCAAGAGAAACTATCCTCTCTTTGGAAGGCATGCCTACTCTACTACATACATACTTGGTCTTACACTTTGGTCATTGCAAGTAAAACCTTAGATTCATTTACATTCCATCCAACTCTTGGTCTTCCATACTCTTTCCATTTTCATCTAGTATCACACATATTGGTCAATACCTAGTTCATGGTTGAAACCCATTCCCAAAAATCTAGGAGAGAAACTAAACAGGCTCAAGAGTCCACAAACATGAGCTCCTATGAGTATGACAATGATATCTTTTTCAATTCTGATCATACTACATTACTTGACATGGATGCCTATAGAAACATTCCAAATGTTGAGCACATGGACACTACAAACAACAATGATACACATAATGACAATATAGACAACATTTCAGTACATTCAACGGAAGTGGAAGACACCATTATGAATCCCCATTTCAATCGATTGGTTGAGGAAATAATGAGGAGAGATAGACAATACTTCCTACAAGTGATGGCACAAAGTGGAACCAAGATCCCTCATGATTTTGACATGTCTCAAATAATGGAACATAGACCTTTGCAACAATATCACTCCAACATGGATCAAAGGAGGCCTAATAGTGGAGGCAATAGAGGACCACATATGGTGCCTGAATCACCATCATCTTTGTTTCAAAAACCAGAGGTCCCATACACACATGGTCAAGGATATGATACTCACCTTCGCAAACCATCATGGAAGTCTTATACAGAAAAATATGCTCAATCACATATCAATGCTAAGGATGAACCACCAAAGCAATTGGATATTCAAAGGCATGCTCAAAATTTGGACATAAGGAAACCCCACGTCAAATTTGGGGGCAACACACTAGAACAAACTCATGACATTCCTATAGAGTATGGTTTACATGGAAAAAGCAGATATTCCATTCCTCACCATGACTCTATACCAAGTGGTCCATATATGCAACATCATTATAGACCTCCTCCATATGAACATGTGTATGATCAATATCATCCATATATGCAACATGCTCCTCCTCCAATTGGTGCCTCAAGCATGGGGTATGGTCCAAGAAGTCGATCTCCACCTAACAACACTTTGGAATAGCAAATCAGGGACTTACAAAAGAAAATGGAGGACATAAATACACCAAAGCCAACATACACAATGAGAGACATATGTCCTTATCCATTTGACAAGAGAATTCCAATGCCTCCTTTTCCTACACACTTTGTGACACCTAAGTTTGATAAGTATAGAGGAAAAGGGGACCCTAAGGCACACATAAGACAATTTTTCATAGCTTGCATTGAGGTAGCAGTAGAAGAGACATATTTGATGAGATTATTCCCACAGAGCTTAGGTGATCAAGCTATGGAATGGTTCTCCCAACTTCCACCTGGAATTAAGTCTTGGGGTGACTTAGTAGAGGAATTTATCCAACATTTCTCATATAACATAGAGACAGACATATCAATCACTACCTTGTGCAACACCAAGCAAAAAGAGGGAGAGTCTTTTGCATCATTTTTACAAAGATGGAGGAATCTAGCCAGCAGATGCTCTTGTGAAATTCCACAAAAATAAATGGTAGAAATGTTCACTCAGAATGTTAACAAAGACATTGGTTATGACCTAAGAAAAGCTTGTTTGTCCACCTTCAAGGATGTCATTGAAAAAGGCTTAGCAACAGAGAAAGTCCTAATTGATCAAGGAGTCATTAAGATATTGATTGAAAACAAAGAGGACTTTAAAGGAAAAGATAAGCCAAGATTTTGGAATAAAAACAAGAACACAATCAATGATGGTGTTGTGGATGCCAATATGGTATGACCAAATTTTTTTTTTTCTGGATCAAGCTCTACAAACAATCAAGTGAATACTCAAACAACTTCCAAATCACGAAGGAAGTACACCCTATTGGGAGAACCACTTGAGTCTGTTTTCAAAAAGTTAGTGGCAAACAAAGTAATCAAAATTCCATATTTTTTGCCATATGAGCCAAAGGTCAAACCAAATTGGTGGAATGATGATGAGTATTGTAAATTCCATAAGAGCAAGAGTCATAAAACAGGAAATTGTCATTGACTGAAGAACATCATACAAGATCTCATTGATAGAGGTGACATTGAGATTGAAGGACACTCATCCAATCAAGAACATGAGATGTTTAAGGAACCATTTCCAAAGCATGACAAGGGAAAAGCTTTAGCCACAGATGACCAAACCAACTATACCAAAGCATCCTATAACTATGATTCAACTATCAATCACATTTCGATGGATAATTATGTCTCTACTATTATCATCAAGGACAAAAACCCTGAGAATTGTACCTAGAGACCCAAGATTGTCCTAAAAGGAATTGGATCTTCTTTCGAACCTACCTCTGAATGTCATGTTACAACCCATCAAGGTAAATTCACTTTGCAAGGTGCTCCAGCTAAAAACACCGCTTCCTCATCGACCAAGCCTGAATACGACCTTGTAGAGCAGTTAGGGAAAACACCTGCACTTATCTCCATCCTTGAGCTCTTACGCATATCCCCTGCACATAAAGCTATTCTTGACAAAATTTTGAGAGACACTGTCATTCCTACTGATTTGAACGTGGACCAGTTTCAAGCCATGGTGGGATACCTTTCCATTCCACACTCTCTTACATTCACAGAAGCTGATGACCCCTCTGTAAGTCAGCCACATAATGCACCATTACACATTGAAGCCTTCATATACAAACATAGAATCAAACGAGTCCTGATAGATGGAGGAGCAGGTCTAAACATTTGTACATTGAGCACTATTAAACAATTGGGATATTCTGATAAAGCTGTGAATTCTACAAACAAAATTACCATCAAGGCATATGATGATGAAGAGCGTTCATCCAAAGGCACAGTCACCTTGCCTCTCAGAGTTGGGCCAGTTACAAAGGATGTGGTTTGTCAAGTCCTAGACCTAGATCTCACATACAGCATATTGCTAGGACATCCTTGGATTCATGAAATGAGGGCAGTCCCATCTACATATCACCAATGCATTAATTTTCCTCACAATGGAGTTGAAATAACAGTTAATGGTGATCCTAATCTGTTCATATACTGCAATAACTTGAGATCAAAAACTAAGACCATCATTCACAGTAATCGTGAAGTTGTTCCTTCTTCTGCATACATTGATCCCAAGTCATTAAAACCTTTGACATCAAAACAAGGTGAACTTAAGGGCGAATTCCAGGACAAGGGCATAGGTGAATACACTTTGAATCAGACCATGAACATACAACAAGTCATGAATTCACCAAAATAATATGGAAGACCACATCCTAATAAGCAGGTATCTATCATTATACTCAAATGGGACCCTACTATCTTTCAAAGATGGGGTGAACTGGAAGAGGAAGACTTATACAAAATGCTTTACAAAGACCTTGAAAATGATACACAAGATCACATCAGTATACCATGTGAGAAGTATGGCAAAGGGTTCAAGATTCTACAAAAATTTGGGCATGATGGCAAAAGCCCTCTTGGGTTAAGAAAGGAAGGCATCATTGAACCTTTACAACCTGAATTGTCATTAAAAAAGGAATGCTCGAAAGGAATTGGCTTCATGACTTCCAAGGTCCACACTCAAAGGACAGAAGAAGCATTACAAATCAAAGCTGCCAAAATTCAACAAGAGAATCGCTATTCCACAGACTCCAATGAATGGGAATGGGGTTCAGACAAATCCTCTAATGACTATGAGCTCGCTGAGACATTCAGAGAACTAGGTGAACCAACAAAAGAAGAGGAATTTAATAGGAAATTCAAAGTTGGTCAAGAAACAACCCCAGAGGAACCCATACAGTCTTTGCCTCTAGGTCCTAGGTTGAAATCACATAGAATGAGAACACCTATCTTGGAATGTGCTACTTGTGATGATAATTTGGATTCATTCACAATCGAGACTGATGAAGAGAGTGCCAATGATGACCTTGATAACTACCTTGACATACTTGAATATAACTTCATCTTGACTCTTAACCCCGCTAACTTTGAAGACATCAAAGGCCTTCCCCTTGTTCACCACCAACTTATTGACTGGGACCATGAAGGACCTGCACAGTTTGACACATTCCAAAATGATGATGCACTTATTGACTATCTTGGCATATGAGAGGATATTCCTCATGGGGACCATAAAGCGGGATACACTATAGAACTCAATAGTGTGGCATATTTTGGTGAGGGTGTCGAACCTTCCAGTTGCAAAAATATAAAAATAAAAACAAACCAAGGGTCTTATGGTGAAAACCACACTGTGGCATTGTCTGACCCCAGAATAGTAAAAAGAAAGGATGTATCTAAGGGTGAAAACCTCTTTGAGGCACCCGAAGATAGAAGGCTCGACATTCTCCTAGCATCATATGAGGAAAAGTCATCCATGTTGGTAGAGGAGACTATCAAAACAAATATTGGTATAGAAGAAGTTCCACACAACATATTCCTGGCTCAATCTTTGACAGAGTCAGAAAGGTCAAAATTCATAAGTTTCTTCATGAAACAAAAAATCAACTTTGCATGGTCATACGCTGATATGCCTGGATTGGATATGGATTTGGTAATGCACCATTTGATAGTTAAACCGGGGGCAAAACTAGTGAAATGGAAATTAAGAAAGATGCATGCATAAGTCACATTATTAGTCAAAGTAGAGCTTGAGAAATTATTGGATGTCGGATTCATACGCCCAATTAATTATCCCCAATGGATCTCTAACTTAGTGCCTGTCAGTAAACCAAATCATAGTATCAGAATATGTACAGATTTCAAAGACATCAACAAAGCTTGTCCTAAAGATGATTTTCCATTACCAAATATTGACTTGATTGTCGATCTCACAATAGGTCATGCGATGTTATCCTTGATGGATAGATTCTCTGGTTACAATCAAATAAAAATTGCATCCGAAGACTAGCACAAAACAACATTCACTTGTCCTTGGGGAACTTTCTGCTGGAATGTCATGCGCTTTGGGCTAAAAAATGTAGGTGCTACATATCAAAGAGCCATGACTACTATCTTTCATGATCTCATGCACGTTACTGTGGAAGATTATGTTGATGACCTCTTGGGAAAATCAATAGACAGAGATACACATTTGGACATACTTTCACTCATCTTTGATCGGTTGGAAAAATATAAAGTGAGATTGAACCCCAAGAAATGTGTCTTTGGAGTAACCTTCGGGAAGCTCCTGGGATTCATTGTGTCAAAAAGAGGAATTGAATCCGATCCAACAAAAGCCAAGGCCATCCTAGAGATGCAACCACCATGAAACATTAGTTAGCTTCGATCCTTGCAAGGGAGACTCTAGTCCATACAAAGATTCATAGCACAACTTGTAGATAAATGTAATCCCTTTCAGCATTTGCTACATAAAAACATCAAATTCGAATGGGATGATAACTGTCAACGGGCTTTCCAAATACTCAAAGATTATCTTCTGAATCCGCCAGTTTTGATGCCACCAGTTCTAGATCAGCCTTTATTACTATACATATCAACTACTTCAATAGCACTAGGGGCACTCTTAGCACAACAAGTTGTTGAGGGCAAAGAAAAGGCACAGTCGCACATTGGTGGGATATGAGCTAAACTACACACCAATTGAGCGCGCATGTCTCACCGTGGTCATTGCTTCGCAGAAATTATGACATTACATGCTAACTCATAAGACTAAGTTGGTTGCAAGGATAGATCCATTGAAATACCTTCTCAATAAAGCAACACTTACTGGGTGACTAGCCAAATGGGTAATGATCCTGAGTGAATTCGACATCGAGTATGTGGACATAAAAGCAATAAAAGGACAAGCCATCACAGATCAGTTAGCAGATGCCCCCATGATAGATGATGTTCCTCTAATTTTAGAATTTTCAGATGAATTCATTTTAACAGTGTCACATGCAAAGCCATGGCAACTATACTTTGACGGCTCATACACACAGCATGTGGTAGGAGTTGGTATCCTCTTCATAACTCCTCAATGGGATTCTATACCAAAATCATATTGATTATCATTTCCCTGCACTAATAACATAGTAGAATATGAGGCATTAACAACTGGAATATGAATAGTAGTTCAGTGGAAGATCCAGGAACTTCATGTTTTTGGGGACTCTCAACTTGTAATTCATCAAGCAACTGATGAATACCAAACAAAGGATGAGAAATTAATGCCTTACAAAAGAATGGTGGATGACCTGAAACAACATTTCACAAAGATAGACTTTGAGTAGATACCAAGAGAGCAGAATCGAGCCGCAAATGCCATGGCTACAATTGCTTCACTAATCGATCTATCTCTGAATGAGACCCGCTATGAGTTCTTGGTGGATAACCTTTTGGTTCCTTCATATGAAATCACTCCTACTGAGATAATATGTGTCGTCAGTCCTGAGTCCCAGTTATATGGTTCCATCTTCACATACCTTCGTGATAATAATCTTCCTCCTAACTTATCCAATAACCAACGTCGCACTTTCATTCACCAATCTTCCCGATACATCATTTTGGCCGATATCCTATACTGTTGAGGTCTAGATGGCACTCTTCTTAGATGTTTGGAAAGTGACAAAGCTCAGATTGCGTTACGTGAAGTACATGAAGGGATATGTGGTCCACATTCAAGTGGTCCTACCTTAGCCAAGAAACTCATGAGGACTGGATATTACTGGCCCAATATGGAAAAAGACTCATATCAGTTTGTCAAGAAATGTAAGCAATGTCAACTTCATGGAGACCTCATCCATGTGCCAGCGCAAGAACTTCAACCAATTGCAACTCCTTGGCCCTTTTGTCAGTGGGGACTTGATCTCATAGGCAAGATTCACCCTCCATCCTCCAATGGTCATAAATTCATTATCACTACCACAGAGTATTTCAAAAAATGGATCAAAGTCGTGCCTCTCATGCAAGTCACTGGAAAACAAATTGCTACATTCATTCTCAACTATATCATTTGTCGATACGGTATTCCTGTTTACATTATCACCGATAACGGGCGTCCCTTCAAAAATCAGGGTGTTCATGAACTCTGTGACCGCTTCCATATTTCCCATCGTTTCTCACACCATATTACCCTCAAGGTAACGGTCAAGTTGAGGCGTCTAATAAAACAATCCTTAAAATCTTAAAAAAGACAGTCGACGATGCTGGCCATAATTGGCATATCCAACTTAATCCCGCACTTTGGGCCTACCGCACATGTGTCTGCACACCTACAGGAGATACACCCTATTCACTTGTTTACAACGCTAAAGCTATCTTGCTTGTTGAGGTCGAGCTACCCTCTTTACGAGTCTCTTTGCAAAACATTATCAGTGATGAAGACTATAGGGTCTCCCGCTTACAAGAACTTGAACTATTGGATGAAGGAAGACAAACTGCTTTTAATCATCTCAAGGCTTATCAACAATGAATGAGTCGTAGCTACAATCACAAAGTCAAGCCTCACACATTTGAGGTAGGTGATTTGGTTCTCAGAGAAAATCCTAAAAATCAGCAAGACAGAGAGAAGAAGGGCAAGTTCGAACCAAACTGGCTTGGTCCTTACATCATCACAGCAGCATATGGATCCGGTGCATATCAGCTCTCAACCATAGAGAGTGAATCCTTGGAGGATCCTATCAATAGCATGCACCTTCGCAAGTTTTACACATAGCTCTTCGGAGTATCCTAATTCAAAATACAAAAAAATCATAAAACAAAAAATTGTTACTTGGTGAAAACCTAGCAAACAGGTGCCTTGTGACAACAAAAAAAAAAAAAATCAAAAATCAAAAAAGTAAAGAGAAATAATTTTGTCCAACGGTGAAAACCACTTTGGTGGCACCCTGGGCAAGTACCATGGTGAAAACTGGGTCACCGACACCATGTGTAGAGACATTGCTCCTCCCTCCTTCAGGATTCCATTTCATCTTTCACTTTGCACACACTCATGACCTATTCATCCATTAATAAACTTACCCATTCCCATCATGGCTTGTCATTGATCTACCTAAGATTAGTTAGCCATCCATAATAAACATTCCTTTTCACCCTTTTCCATCCATAATAAATCAGCTCCTATCTATGGCTAAGGAAAATCCTATGTCTAGTAATGGGTGTGGAACTAAGAGCATCGCATGTTTCGAGGAGTACAGTTTCTTCCATCTTTCTTTAGTCTATCTGCGCACAACTCACAATAAAGCAGCATCTGCATCGCCAGTCTGCAATAAATTTTCATCTTCTCCACAATAAAGTATCAGTTGCATGGATTCAGTCAGTTTCAGATGAGACACAATAGTAACAATGGGCTCCAACAAATCAAATCTTTCAACAGACTCAGACAACATATGGTTTAGTGCTATCTATCCTTTTTGTGAATGTAAACATTGTGACCATAATCAAATAAGACTCATACAAGTGACAAGAGACACTGAACTTGAGGACTACAGTGGATGTTGGTGTCGAGTCTTGGTTTTCTTTTCATTTTATCTTTTGGTGACATGTCTTTTAGCTTTTTCGGGATGTCTCTGACTAGGGATTCTATCTCAAGGATGCCTTTGACTAGAAAGGCGAGGATGGGGTATCGTCACCTATTTTTCTTTTGTTATCTGTGGATTGTCTCTTAATAATGCTATGACTTGTCCAAAGATATGAGGACACTGTGAGTCTAGTATGAACTGGGGCATTCCTTGTTTATGACTATCTTATCTCCATGCAAACAGGTACAATGACTTTCTGGGTTGAACATATGCCTCAATTGTCATAACCTACTTGCCATAATAAAGCTCAATGATGATAACACACAAGAAGCTCTTTCACTTTCATATCTTCTATCCTCCATCCCCCTTTTTTGATTGACTTCCATCATCCTTCTTGAGTCCGTGTAGCCCATTATCACATGACTGAGTATAATGACACGCCAAAAACATTTGCATTTCATGTAGTTGCACCTACATTACCACATATAAGCATTTCATACATACATATAGATATCACAATTGCATCACATCCTGTACACAACTCATGTTAGCACATTTGTATTATCATTTGCATTATCATATTCATTTGCATTATCATATTCATTTGCATTATCATATTCATTTGCATTTCCTACATTCACATTTGCATTGGCATAACATATTAAAAACATAAAAGAACAAAAATATTGCATTTCATTATGTATATATTTGCATCCATATCATAAGCATCACATAACACATACATCATGAAACATCTCATCACATAGGTACACATGCATATAGCTACTGCAAAGATGAATCATCTCATATATATATATAAAGTGTCATGATACAATGATGTCAAAATCATATGGCTACAATCACTCGAAGGTGTTTACATCAAAATAAAAAATGGTACAAAATATTGATACATAGGGAGCCCTCTACGGCTATGATGAACTCCCTCCCTCGGAGCCACTTGGCCTCGACGGAGTCTGAGCCCTAAAAGGACCCACCCCAGGATCATCTCTCCTGTCCCCTCTATCTGGTGGTGGTGGAGGACCCATAACCCCACTGCTGGATGCCTGTCTCCTCTTGCTCCCTCCTGTAGCTGTCACTGTCCGCGATGGTCTGTAGAAGCTCCTCGCCCGCTGCTCTGGTGGCACTGCCCCGTAATAGAGGTCTCACCAGTAACCTATCTCCTCCCCTGCCCATAGCACATAGGCATATCCAGGCCTTGTATTCTCTGTCGCCTGCCTCCCAGCCCTTAGTGCTATCTCAGCCTCAATATAGCACTAGATAGCCTGATCTCGCTCATGCTCTATCTCCCTCAGTCGTCTCCTGAGCCTGGCTGTCTCCCTCTCCAAGTCTTGAATCTCATCTTCTTGTCCCTAGAAGATCTCCCTCAGCTTAAGCAGCTCATCCTCCTCCTCCTCGGCCCCCTATGCCTCTACCTATGGCTCTGCCTGTGGCTCCCCCTGTACTGGTGCCTGTGCCTGTACCTGTACCTGCCGCTGCCCCTATCCCTGCACTTGTCTAGGACCCTATGCTGTTGGCACCTATAGTGGCAACCCACCGTGACCCCTCACCACCTGAGCCTGTCTCTCCTCCCCACCCTCTCTTTATGGAGCCACCCTCCTCTCTCCAACTATACCCTGCCTCCTCCATCGGCCTCTCCCCCCACCATCTCCATCATCATCTCCATCCCCACCACCATCTCCATCTATCACCTCCCCTGGGTCTGTTAGTTGTGGGAATGGATGCTCAGCCCAATACGTCGTGTACTCTGCATCCACGCCTGCATCCTTAATATCCGGCCACATATCCTACGGCAAGGGAACTATCTCTACTAGCTACGTCATGGCTTGATCATACGAAAATAATGGCCCAAAGAGCGCCTGATCTCTGACTATCCGAGCATACATCCTGGAACCCCGTGGCATCTGCTGAATCCTGCCAAACTATCTACCCACTCTGTCTACTAGCTGCCTCTCCAATGCATAGGGTGTCCGCCCAATTAGATATCTACTTCGGAAGGTGTATGGTAACTCTACTGCATCATCCTCCCACTGCTCGCATCCAAGGTACAACCTCCATATTATAGTGTCGATCTCATCCAAGACTCGATGCTAGTACTCCAACCTGCCAATCCATGGCTGTGAGGTAATCATATCATACAGATGTACAAAACTGTATCCATGACCCCTACCCCTAAAGTGTATCGGTCGGGTAACCGATAGATGCTCATAGGTCCATACCTGTAGGAATGTGACTCCGCAGCCCAATACTACGGATCCATGATAAACAAACTAATGCAGCTCATAATATAAGTGTGCCAACACACACGGTCCCCAGGCATATCTGGTGTGCTGTGTAACCAGTGTCTCTAAGGTGCTCCCCCAACCCACAGCCAATCCTCGTGTCGCCCTGTCTGGACACAAGAACCCACTGATCACTCCTCCTAGCACTGCTAGTAGTGCTAGTCCTGTCTATGTCATGGTATCCCATGCCATGTGTCTAGCCCTCATCTCCAGTCCTGGATCCTGAAACACTCATCTCAAGGCCTCCCTATCTCCCTCTCGATCAGTATCCACAGAATCCTATAAACGTCCTCCAAGGTGACTATCATCTCACCCATCGACAAATGGAATGTGCAAGTCTTAGAGTGCCACCTCTCAGCTAATGCAGTCAGCAAACCCATGTTCGCCCGAAACTCAAGCACATACAAAATGTGGCATAAGCCCATAGCATCAATAGTAGCTCTCTCAACAACTGTCAGCTCAGCTTGCAATCTTTGAGTCGATGGGAATCTCTCCCGTGACTCTAGCATAGGCAAGTACTCCTACAAAAATGCAAATCAATCATGTCAGTCATAGTGGCATTCACTGTTCATCACAAAATGCTAATTTTTATCTAAGTGCGTATGGTACTCTATCCTAGTAACACTCCCTGTTCATCACAAAGTGTTGCTGATTATCCTAGTGGTACTCCCTGTTCATCACAAAGTACTACATGTTTTGCACTCCCTGTTCATCATAAAGTGTTGCTCACATTTGCACTCCCTGTTCATCACAAAGTGCTGCTCATATTATAGTACTCCCTATTCATCACAAAGTACTACGTGTTTTGCACTCCCTGTTCATCACAAAGTGCTGCTCACATTTGCACTCCCTGTTCATCACAAAGTGCTGCTCATATTTTAGTACTCCCTGTTCATCACAAAGTACTATGTCTTGGTACTCACTGTTCATCACAAATTACCTTAACCTATCCTATCCTAGGGTCTCTGCTTGAGTGAATCCTCTTGAGTAGTTTCCTAATTGGCAACATATGTTCTATCACAAAACTGTCAATCCTAGCCCTATTTGCTATCCTAGTCTTCCCTAGAGGATCTGCTTGAGTGTATCCTCTCAACAACTTATCCAATCCACAGCGTATGTTCATCACAAAACTGTCGATTTGACCTTGAAGACACAAACGCACCTTCATGACATAAACGCACCTGCATATTGCATAAACGCGCCTGCTCTGTACAGATGCACCTGAAAGACACAGACGTGTCTATGCTCTGTATAGATGTGCCTACACAACGCAGACGCGATCGCATCCTGCATAGATGCCTTTGCCGGCATAGATGTGCCTGGCACAAACACAGACATGCCTAGCCAACCCAGACGCGCCTGGCACTAGCACAGACATGCCTCGATGTTTTTGACACTTTTTGACATTATCCTAAAGCGCATTTATTTCTCTACTTGACATGCATTAATGACAATAATTAATACAACAAGGTACAAGGAGGTTTAATGGTACTCACCGGCTCTCCTACCTCTACTGGCCTTTGAAATCGGTGAACACGATCAAATCTATGAACCAATGCCATTGCTGCTGACTGCTGCTTCTCTATCTCGCTCTGCACTCTGATTTCTTAGGTTTGTGGATGACAATGAGGATGTATTCCCCTCATAGTCTATCTTATAGGCTACCCTAGCCCTCGCCCTAGCCCTCGTTTCCTGAGTTAGTCTTCGTTATCTCGTGACTCTGTCACTTTATCGGGTCAGTCCATTCTAGCCTTTCTTTCTTATCGAGAGATTGTCTGCGATCTTTTCAAACATTTTTCATCCAGTCTCCCGAGGGGGCATATCATTCCCATCTTGGGGCAACTTTGTATCAGTTCATCTTATCTTCTTTGAAACAACGCGACAAGCTGCATTGTCTCAAAGAGGGGCAAAATGTAGACACCTAAAATTGTCATGTCTAATTAAATAAATATTTTATTTATTGAATTATCTAAGCCTAATTCTTCTATTAATTAAATAAATATTTATTTATTTAATTAATTCATTTATCCTCTTCTAGCCTTATTTCTCATTTAAATAAATACTTTTATTTATTTAATTATCCGACTTCTTCTATTAATTAAATAAATCTTTATTAATTCATTAGCCTTTTCTACCTATGACACATGTCATTCATCACTTAATTCATACACTACCTCCCCTTTCATTATTTTATTATTTTCTTTACCTACCCTCTAATCATAGCCGACCTCCTTTTACACCTCTCAATCTTATCCCTCCATTTCTTATGGTGTCTTCTATATAAGGAGATGCTTCCTTCATTATCAAACCCTAACTAACTACTTGATCAATTGACCACTTGACTACACTACGCTTTTCATATGCGATCCTACTTGCAACCACATTCTGTTCTTTGTTGAGCTCTTGTGCACATAAAATCTGAGAGCAAATATATCAAGCAAGATCAATGGAGATAGGAAGAATGGAGATCCAAACCCTATTGGACATTTGATGGTATAATCTTTGTGATTTCATTTGATTTGCATTGTCTTAGGTAATCTTCATATGTTATGGTGGATCTTTGTTGTTGTTAGGCTAGGGTTTTGTGGTTGAATCTATTTAGTCTTTCATCATTGTTGTTATCCATTTTCACCGTATACAGTAACAAAAAAGGAAAATAAATACTTACAAGTAAGAACATACTACACACACTAAAAAAATTTAAGTCCAAAATTGCTTAATTATTTTGAAAGTCATTATCACTAGTCCAATAAAATTTTAAGTCACCTAGCCATGGAATTTTTGGGAATAATACAATTTCTTCATGAAATTGATTATTGTATAAAGGTTAACATGATTAATAGTTTGTATGAAAATCTATGTGTCAAAATGGAGGATTCATTCCTTGAATTTCTCTATAAGTTCGTGGTTGAAGTCCTGATGCAGACAAGAATGAGGGATCTTATCAAACTACTCAATATTATAGGCTTAACATGTCATCCAATCTACATTAACATATATATGAAAAAATAAATATGAAACATATCTTTATCTCAAATATCATATACACATTCATACAAGAAAACTCCTCAGGAGCAATTAGATATATGAATGATTTCAACAAGAGACAAAATTTAAAAAATTTACAATATTTCTAGGCGCTTCATGCCTTCAAATACTCAAACCTCTTTCCTTCAACCTTATTTGCTACACTCTTTTTAAGCTGTAAATTTTTCTTCATCCTACATCTTTCATGGTTGTTTTGAACACTTATAACATACATGCAATTTTTTTTTTTTCCCTTCTTATTCTTCTCCTCTTAGCAAGTTGATTGCCTCTACTCTTCCTTATCCCAACATCGAAAGCACCCTGTAAGTTCATCTCCAACTTGCAACTTCGTAATCAAAGAGTTTGCAAAATTTTAATACGGTAATGTTTAGCCCCATTGAAATTTAGGTACAAATTGGAATAATTAAGAATTTGATTCCTTAAAGTGGTACAAATATTTAACATAAAGAATTTTTTAAATAATTTATATTTTTTTACAAATTTTTTAATTAATGAATATAAAAATTACATAATTATATCAAGAGACATAACTATAAAAACAAGGAGTGGAGTGTAATAAAACAAGCATGTTAACCAAAACTATTAAAAACCTAACATATATTTTAAAAAATGAAAACTATAAAATAAATCTTAAAGTAGAAAAATAATTGAATAAAATAACATTTAAGCTAACAAAACTACTCTTAATTAAGTAAAAACACCTTTAAATAAATATAAATAGTAATTCACATAAAATAAAATAAATAATATAATAAAATTTAATAAATTAAGTTAAATATATATTAAATATTTTTGTATATTAAATAACATTTACAGTCACAAAATGATTTAGATCATTTTTTCTATTTATTATTATTTTTTTGAAAATCAAAATTTAAATATGAACATATTTTCAATTAACATTTAGGAGTTGATTTGAAGGGTGGAATATTTGAAGGTGTTATATCAAACAAAAAGCCTAATTCATTTAGAATACATATCAAACACATAATTCAAAAAAATCTTCTAAAGAAACAAATTATGCCAATGTGACACTTGTTCTAATTCCATTATTATTATTATTTTAACTTTTTTGAAAAACCCTACATATTTTATTTTTTATTCCAATCTTACTGAAGGAGATTATGCTTTTCTTGTTGTAATTTCATTATTATTATTTTAACTTTTCTGAAAAGCCCTACATATTTTATTCTTTTTTCTAATCTTCCCAAAATAAATTATGCTTTTCTTATTCTAATTCCATTGTTGTTATTTTAATTTTTTTAAAAACCCTACATATTTTGTTCTTTATTCCAATCTTATCAAAAGAGATTATGCTTTTGTTGAAACAAAGCCACATATATTTTATGCCTTACAAATCCCTTTCAAGTTGCTTTGGATGTTGTCATGCCATTAAAAGAATATACCAAAAATCTATAAATTCACTTAATAATAAATGTATTTATTAAGTTATTCAAATTAAAAGAAATGAGATTGAAGAAATTGTACCAAAAATTGCTTTTAGACGATTGATTTTCATTAACGCAATTGTATATTTTCGATTGATTTTCATTGGTGCAATTACATATTTTAGATCAATAGTGGCAACTAAGGATTGTTGACATAACTCTAAAGTAACTAATAATTATGATATATTATTGTTGAATTAATTTAGATTTCTACAATAAATTATAAAATATTAGCTTAGTCAATTGACAAATATTAGCCACTAAATTTTTCACTATTTATTAATATACTTTCAAAATTTTATTTAATACAATTTCACTAGACATTTTTTCTAATTATCAATTTTTAATGAAATAAATTAATTTCAATTTTATTTTCTTTAAACAAAATATTAAATAAATCTTGGCCATATATCAAACTCTATTAGTTGTTCATTTAATCAATTAAAATAAAAAATATAATTAAAAATCAAACTGAAGACTCTACTTAATCTTCATGGGACTAAGAGAAAATGAATCACCATATAGAAATACTGATCTGAAAGAACATTGTCATTCCCTTCAGATCTATCACCGAACAAAATAAAATAAAAAAATATAAATTAAAAAAAAAATTATTGAAAAGGAGATCGATTCAGAGATCCAACCACCTTAGTAAGCAGTATCCTGGAGAAAATACATTATATCAGAGGAGAGTTAATATATACAGGTTGATGACATCCTCAAGCTCAAAAAAATGCATGTTGTAAATATAATGCCCTTATCAACAGTTTGAACTAAACAATTATCACCTTCTTTAAAGAACTTCCAGCAGCCAATATAAGTCTGAAAGTTATGCCAATGTTGACAAGATTAAACACTATATCCAGCAGCCTTAGCTCAAACTCTACAAAACTATTTCTGCGCTGTAAAATGGTTAAGTGCACCCTGAAAGAACTTGCCTGTAACTCAAAATGATCACTGCTTATTCAACCTCATCAAATCTAATCTTTTCTTATCCACTTAACTGGACAATTTTAACACAGCGTTGTCAGTTCCATATGCGGGAAAGTTCTTATAGTTCTTATATTATAATGTAATTTCCAACACTTTCCAAAATTTACATTATCACTTATTTGGATAAATATTATCACTTTAACAAAGATAAATATTGTTACTTTCTAGAAGATAAACATTATCTCTAACACCCCCCATAATGTTTATCGGGAGAGGATAAATACAAATATTTCACATAGCAACTTCTTAAAGATGAAGCAAGTTCCCAATTTGGACGAACTTTGTTATAGGTAGTGCTTTTGTAAATATATCTGCAAGTTGATCTTCAGTTCCACAAAATTGTAACTGCACTACTTCATTTTCAATCAAGTCACGAATAAAATGATGATGAACTTCTATGTGCTTGGATTTGGCATGGTAGACAGGATTTTTTGCTAGCTTTATAGTGCTTTGATTATCACAAAATATAACAGTTGGAAGATCTTGCGGATGATGTGTCTCTTCAAGTGGTCTCCTTAGCCATTAAGCTTCTTGAGATGCTTTTGATGAACCAATATATTCGTCTTTTGTAGATGATAGTGACACTGTTGATTGCTTTTTTTGCTTCCAGAAATTAGTCCTAATCCAAGATGAAAGATGTATCTCGAAGTAGATTTTCTATCATCAATATCACCTGCATAATCATAATCTATATAACCAACTAAAGTAGAATCTCCTCCATATTTGTATTCAATTCCAAGCTTGTAGGTACCTTTGATGTACTTCAATATTCTTTTAGTTGCTTTTCACTATTCAATATGTGGGTCTGCTATGTACCTGGATACAACCCCAACTGCATATGCAATATCTCGTCTAGTTATAGTAAGATACAAGAGATTACCAACAAGTTGTCTATACAATTTTCCATCCACCTTCTTTTGAGTAGAATTGGCACTCAATTTTAATCCCACTTCATTCACATGGTGTATTGGATGGTTTACAGTTACTCATATTAAATTGTTTCAATACATCAAGAGCATATTTAGTTTGAGAAAGCATAATACTTCCTTCTTTTTACCAAACTTGCATACCTAAGAAATAATGCATTAATCCTAGATCAGATATTTCAAAAGCTTGTTTAATTTGATCCTTAGTATTTCAATAAATTGCATGTGATCTCCTATAATGATTAAATTATCCACATAAATTACAATGATAACAATTTTACCATCAAAATACTTTACATACACATCCAGATCAGCTTTGCTTCTTTTAAATCCTTCTTTTATAAAGCATTCATTTATCTTGGAGCACCATGCCCGTGGAGCTTGTTTAATATCATATAGAGATTTTTTTAGTCTACACATCAGATATTCTTCACCAATTTGAACAAATCTCCAAGATTGTTGGATATAAACTTTTTCTTTTAAATCACAATAGAAAAATGTACTTTTTACATTCATCTGAAAAATATAATTAAAAATCAAACTGAAGACTCTACTTAATCTTCATGGGACTAATAGAAAATGAATCACCATATAGAAATACTGATCTGAAAGCACATTGTCATTCCCTTCAGATCTATCACCGAACAAAATTAAATATCGATGTCAATGTCAAAGTCAAAGTTAAAGTCAAAGTCAAAGAGTCTATTAGTCAATTGACAAATTTGTAATTCATCTTCATCTTAACTTTTTTCAGTATCATGTATTAACACTTTCACCCATATTTTTTTATCATACATTTATAATAAAATAAATTTGTTAGAAGACAATTGGTTCAATAATTTTTTTGACAAATATCTATAATTTTTAAAAATAAAGCTTAGTTTGTAAGCATAATTAGATACAGCTGATTTGACCATTGATGTAACAATACTACCGTTTTATTTGAATCTAAGTCAACCAGTCAATTAATCAGTGAACATATTTAACACTTCATTTACATCTAATTCCTTATAAACCTTATTTTCTTAAGGTATTTGTTTACAATTGATTTTGACAACTGAAACAACAATACCATAAAACAAACAACAATACCACAAATTTGTTTTATTTGAACCAAACAGTCAATTTCATCTTCATCTTAACTTTTTTCAGTATCATGTATTAACACTTTCACCCATATTTGTAAGACAATTGGTTCAATAATTTTTTTTTCACAAATATCTATAATTTTAAAAAATAAAGCTTAGTTTGTAAGCATAATTAGATGCAGCTGATTTGACCATTGATCTAACAATGCTACCGTTTTATTTGAATATAAGTCAAGCAGTCAATTAATCAATTGACAAATTTAACACTTCATTTACATCTAATTTCTTATAAACCCTATTTTCTTAACGTATTTGTTTACAACTGATTTGACAACTGAAACAACAATACCACAAATTTATTTTATTTGAACCAAACAGTCAATTTCAAATAATCATTTAACAAATTGAAAAGTTGATTAACATATACATAAACACTTCATTAACATCTACATTGACGCTTCACTCATATTTTCTTTCAACAATACTACAATTTCAATGAAATGAACGTCAAATAGCCAATAATTTTACACGTGTTCATTAAAAGTCCTTCAAACCAAAAAGAAGATAGATTCATACATGAGTCTAACAACTATAGGATTCATACATGAACAGTCAGTCCTAATGTTGTTGCATCTGAGTCAGTCGTATTAGACAGATTGAGGTGAAGTGTAGTAGGGAGGAGTGGATTCACATTGAGCATGTGAGCAAGAGGTTTCGTGTGAATGGTATTAGACGGATTTATGTATGCCGTGTAGATTGGGTTCATCACGATTTTTGTTATGGGCTGCACGACTTGGACCTAGACTTGGTTCTCACGACTTGGACCTGGACCTGGACTTTAGATTATCATGCATACTGTTTCCAAATGGTTCTTATGTCTTATCCTTGTTTACAGGGTCCTAGTAGGGAGGATGCATTGATGTGAACAGAAGGGTTCGGTGAATCGTATAAGACGGATTAATGTATGCAATATATCTTTCCATTTCTGAACCTGGACTTGGTTCTGATCTGTCGTGTAGAGTGGGTTCATCAGGCTTTGGGCGGTGAAAGTTTGTGGGCTACATGACTTGAACCTGGACTTGGTTCTGATCTGTCCCTTAGGAAGAAACAAAATCAAATGTGTATGCAATATATCTTTCCATTTCTGAAAGGAATATGTAGGAAGAAAACTCAAAAGAAATGATGTCCTTGATGAAGTCTACTCAGTAGTCTCCATCTCGATGTTCAAAGTTGTCATAATTAAATTAGGCATTTTAAGCCACAATGCTGAAGATGACAATCTAGAATCTCCTAGAAACTAATGTAGAACACAAGTGAAAGACTCGAGTATCTCCTCTGAAGGCAAAGAGATCTCCTCAAAATGTTGTGACAAAATATCTACGCTCATATCAAACTATGAGGAATGATCACATAGAGAATGTAGAAGAGGATTAGAATGTTCTCTCACAACAACTGAAGAAGAATCATCCTCATCAAAGAGAAGATGCATGCAACCAATAGTTTCATCTAGATTCGAAATGAGGGACAATATAAACAAGCAAAAGATGTCCGCTAGAAATTGGTCCTAAAGAACCGAATCTAAAATACATAAATGATCCTACTACAAAGAATCATTGGAAGCTTTCTATGAATCAACTCTGAACTTTAAAGAAGCAACAAGCATAGATGGGTTTAATAAATTTATCATCCCAAAAGGATGTGTAAACAAGATGGTTCTTGGTCGTCCAAGGAAACATCACTTTCAGATAAGGATCTAGTGTCTCCATACAATTGTTGGATGATGGTCCAAGCAATGAAAGGACACTCAGTGTTCTCTAAGTGATGTAAAATATCCTCATAGACAATGATACATATTAGTCCATAGGCCATGCCATTGCTATTAAACTATGTATTCTTTTGTTCATAGTCACTTGCCTCAGGAACGAGTCCAAGGAGATAGGGTAGTAGATCCTGTTCAAGGCAATGATTATTAATTCTTTGTTTCTAGGACAAATTGTTCTCTACAACTAACTTGACAATAGAAGATGAAAATAATTATCAAGAGACATGATTAACCCCCCTATAGACTCAGTTCATGATTAGACAAAAGATATTAAGAGTCACCCCCAAAGAAAATGGAAATTCCGTTCTTTCTAATAATTGTAATACTAAATACCTGCAAATGAAAGTTTGTTTATGCTTTTTCTTCCTAGCTCTCGCGTGCTCTGATACCATGCAAAAGTATAGCTAAACCTACATAGTATGGATCTTGCAGATAGAAAAAAAAACTTGTAGAAAACATGGGAAAAATTATAGCATAAAAGAAGAAAATAAAATTGTATCATTACCATCTACAGAAGCATGATTTATACAAAGGTAACCACCACATGGACAAAGAAATTACAAAAGAAATGAGGTGTACAAAGATTAACTTGCACTTCTCTTTAGTTATCTTATGCTTTAAAATAGAGCATACAGTAGTTATCTGTAAATCATGGAGAGTAGACATAGTACTACTAACACTCTTTAGGGGTCTCTTAATGTCTTATCACTATCTTTAGAGTCCACCATAGAGAGGGATCTTTTATGCTATCACTAATGTGAATATAGAATAAGTACAATTCAGATATTAGAGAAATTATTAATAGTTGAGAATGTTTTAATTGTTGTCATAACAACATTTTGTTATAATGTGTAGAAACAACAATGAATTCAAAGTTATTAGTGTTGATGATGAGGTACCCAAATTTGATTGAAATGTATTGTTTAGATCTAAAATGAAATGAATCATGTGATGTTGCATCAATCCACTTTTAAAACACGAGTTAGTGCACAACTACCAGTCTAACTTTTTTAGGGTGGCCTTTTTGGATACCTCAATTGAAAACATGTTCTATGGTGCTCAACTACTAGGTTGTATCCCCTAAGAATATTTCTTGTCAATATCACAAATATGAATACAAAATAATAATGTCATGTGGTAGAAACTCAATCATGAGAGAACTTTTTTTTAAGACAAAATGAATATGTGTATCTATTATATAAATTTCTGAGTCTATGAGGATGTGACACTTATATAAACAATCATCTAGATTTACTTTTTGGATACTTTTTTGAAACATCCAAAAAAATTATAGAGCCACATGAAATTAAATTTTAAAATTAATTAAAGAATCAAGTTTTTAACTTTTGTTTGTAAATGTTACATATATGCATTTGAAAAAAATATTTTATTTCAATTTAGAATTCTTTATTTTATTTATATATTAATTAATAGTTTAAATTTTTATAGATATACCTAATTTTCCAACCTAAAGAATATCAAGAATTATACAACTATAACTTGACAATATTATGCTATTAACAAACCACACATATCATCATGTATAATGTGTCCATGCATGGATAGTCGCCTTAGTTACTTCTACACACTATAATCAAATATTGATTCATACAATATAATTCATATGCTCATGTTTTATTTGCATAGACACCACTGTTAAATCAACACTTGTGGTAGCCATGTAAACATCACATTCAACTTGATTAGTAACATTTTTTGTCAATTTCTAGAATTTTATACTACTCTTGGATTGTAGTACACATGAACTGAAAATCACAAGTGTTCCTACATCACTATTAGTACTTAAAAAAAATAATGTTTTCTCTATGAGTTTTTGAGTTGTCCAAATGATTTGCAATCATTGCAACAATATCACCAAATTTAAAAAATGTAACACTATAGCACAAAATCACCACATGGTAACTAACATGTATCCTACAACATCTAATACTCGCTATATATCACCACATTACATTTTGTATACAAACTAATCCTATATGAACTCTTTTTAGGTGAACACTAGACAAGTCTAATTATTATTTACTATAGCAAATTTTGTTGTGTACAAATAAAAAAACTAACTTCATGTTTATGAATATGAAAAGCGCATCTTATCCTTAAACCATACGAACTTGGCAATACTTAGTGAGAATAATCAAATAATCAACTATGTTTATTGAAATGTAAAATTTATATATTTAAAATTTTCTAGTCTCCCATATTTCTCAAAAAATAATATTGTACATGAATGTACTTGAGTCAAGCATGCTAAACAATATTTATTTCTTAATAATAACACTTTGTGAATCACATTTCACCATTATAAGGATCTTAAAATAATAGTGTCACTCAACCTCTCTAACAACATTACTTATTTACAATCTTGTATTGTGGACATACTTTATTCTTCAATTATGGATAGCACAACTATCTTCCACTACTTTCTCATCAAATTAATCTATCCTCTAAATAGAATAAAAGTTACCATTGGTTGACCCTTGGTTATCAAATCTCTATGTTAGTTATAATCTACAAATAAATGTATGCAATTGTCACTTGCCCTACATTATTGGTACCATGATGAATCAACACAAAAATTCAAAGTTCCATTCAAGTACCTAAATACATTTTTCACCTGTGTCCAATGGTTGGTGCTTGGCTTTGCCATAAACATACTTAGAACTCCCTCTACTTGGGAAATGTATGGTCTTGTACAAATTATTATATACTTGAGACTTCCAACAACACCTACATATGAAACATTCCTCACATCCTTTAAGTCCTTTGCAGACTTAATATATTGTTCCAAATAGAGTTTTGTGCCAAGTAGTGTGGTTGTACTTACCTTTTTATTTTTTTCTTTCCATAGCTCCACAAAATAGTTAAAGGCACTTCCTATAATTTAACCATAAATTTATGTTGGTTTTATCCCTTTCTATCATCACACCTACAACATATGAATATTATAATAGCAAAAGAGATGTGGAGATAGAAATAAGGTTCACAAGTTGCCACATAAGTGGAAGTATGAGGCTTTGGATGAGCTATAAATTAGATGTCGCCTTGGAAAAAAAATTATGTTATATTTCCACCACCAAGATGTAAAGATAGATGGAGGTAGGTTGGTGATGGTTATGTAAACACAACTTGAATATAAGGAAGAAATTAACATTAAAGTCTTAATATTCTATAGTAAACGAAAAGGGAGGGCCCTTGGTCTACTGGTGAAGCTAAATGGCTCCAAATGATCCTGCCAGGGATGGAGTCTTGTTGAGTGCAAGGCTTCAATATCATAAGGGATGAGATAGAGATCATGCTTTATGCAAATTTGGTGGAATGGATACCCTATAGTCCTTGGCTCTTAGAAGAAGAGTTTTCAGCATATAGGAACATTCCCCCATATTGAGTGGAAAAAATTTCTTTGTGAAGGCCCTCACTGGGCTGGTATGCTTGCAGACTTTGTGCCCTTGCTAGGCTATTGCGCTTGGAGGTTTGGACCTCCACAAAAAAGAAATCGAATAGGTTATTCATAGGTTCAGGAACTTTTTATATGGCTTGTAGTAGTCATCCAAAATATGAAATACAAATCTAATATTTAATTTGAAGTTAGATTTAATTAGCGAAAATTTGATTACTATGTCTATTTTAGGAAATAAGATAGTCAGTTTAACACTTTTCTCTTTTTTGTTACCATTTTGTTGATAATTAAGATTAAGGTGCATGAATATCATTGAACTTCATCATACTTTAAAATGAAATATTCAAATTTATCATGGGCATGGAGATCAAAGGAGATGGGTTTAATATAAAACTTTTGTTGAACCAAAAGAAGTATGTTAACTCTATGTTTCATTATTTAGGGATGCAAGATTGTTATTTAGGGAGTGTTCCTATTCATATCTATGACGCCAATTAATTTATCAAACAATATCCTAAGATAGAGTTCGAAAGACATGTTTTATATGCTAGTATTTCTGTAATTCTTATGTATGTGATAGATTTTATAACACTAGATATTATACAATTAGTGGGAATTTTGAGTTTGTTTAGGCACAATTTGGAAAAAAAATATTAATCTACAATAATATTGTTTATTTTGTAGCTTCATAGAACCTTAGAATAGTTGCTACTATGTATAGCTTAATTTGAATGAGCTATTGAACACACATGGTCTTATTGAAATGGATTGGAACTATGACATTTATAGTAAGAGATTGACTAACAATTACGGGTTTAATCTATTTGGTGATGTTGCTAGTTGGATGAGAAAGAGTAAAAGTAATCTTTCTCTTTCACCTACCAAAGTTTAGTACATGAAAGATACCCATAATTAGATAGTGTTGGCATGGATTTAGGTATATTAGTTAGAGTTTAGGTTGATACATACTATAGAGACAACTAATTGTGAGAGTGGTTGTAATCAGTTTGGTTGAATACCCTACATTTCATAGAGACAAAGTGCATTTATATGTAGTGACATTTTATTTGAAAAATGGTGGAGGACAAAAAGTTTTTGGTTGAGAAATTAAACAATTCAACAAGTATATTCTTAATTATTAATTATCTTATTACTTATCATGGAGAGTTAAAAATGGTCTAGTAGATCTAGATTATACACATTTTTCACTTGGCTATTAAATATAGCTTGTTAAATTCTCGCTTATATATAATATGCAACAACTAGGAGATTGTTAGGAATGTGTTGCAAATTTTTCATGTTCTACACATTTAAAAGAATATAAAATACTATAAAATATTGGATCACAAGTCATCAACTTGTTAGGGGCATTCAAATGTAATAGGCCTAAATAATTGTTTACCCCTTTAAATCTATTTAGTCAATCCCCAGTTTTATGGTCATTATTTTGTAACACCACTTGATAATTTTTGAGAAATCTTAGTTTTTGTTTTGACTCAAAAAATTAGAGTTGAAGATCATCTACATGTCCTCTTGAGAGCGTTGGAACTATAAAATTTATTGTAATACTTTTATTGATATCCGTACATTTCATGTGCTTTAGAGGTTAATTATTTTTTCAAAAAAAATTGTCCCAATGTATTTGATGTGCTACAATAAATCACCACTCTACTAAAATTTAGATAGACTTATTTATAATTGCATTAATTCTTTCATAAGATTAAAACGGATTTATTTTGGTTCCCTTTAAGATATTGTAGTTATGTTTTAAAATTGGAAAACCCCCATACAAAACTGGATTTTTTTAATCATCTCAAATTTCTTGTTATTAAATAAATGGTTCTAACATTTTATCTTCAAAAAGTTTTTTTTTCAATTCTCAAGTACAATATTATTGTTATCAAATCTATCAAAGTTTAAATGCACATGAGACACAATTTTTTACTAATAATCACTTTATTAAATAGCATTCATTAGGTGTCATGTGTCATGTTACATTTAGTGTGTCCCAAACATACTTTTAGTGAAGTGAGAAGTAACTTAGACTCTTGATCAGATGATAAGTGTGTTTGGTGATAATATGCATATTGTTTTGTTTTAATTTTCCCTTTTATCTTTGCTAAAATTAGTGTTTCTTTTCTTCCTTGTGGAGGAAGCTATATGATGACCTTGATGGATGTTCATGTAACACATTTTTTTTTGGTTAATTTATAAAATATAAATATTAGTTAAACAATTTTAAGGGTGCAAGGTCCAAGGATAACTAAAATATGTGAATGGTCTAACTGGGAAAGGTGGAGGACATAAGTCCTTGGTAAAAGGAACATGATTTTCTTAAAAAGATAAATTGATGATAAGCATGAAAAAAATAAAATCTTTATATTAAGAAGTTGTTGGATAGTTGGGATTTAAAGAGAAAATGCATGAATTTGTTAAGGAATTGTCATATCTACACACATACTAAAAAAATGAAAGAAAATTATATTCCTTAATGCTTAAAAAATCTCCTACCTCAAATTAATAGAATGTATTGTAGAGCATCTCATTTATGTGGGGTGGGAACACATATTTTATGATACCAAGGTGATGTTGAGGGCTATTTCCTTAAGAAGGATAATTATTTGGCTATTTTTGTTCGTACTACATGTTGTTCACTAATGCTTTGGCCAAGGTGGAGGATTCCCTTAGTTTTTCTATGGTTGAAGTGATTTTCATTGTCTCTTCTAAGGTCTTTCCTAATGCTATTTTATTTCCTTCCTTCATTATGGGAAAGGGGCCAGTCTACTAAATTGTCACAACAAAATCTTTCATTAAAATCTCTAGTTCTTTGCTCAAGAGCTCACTTGTTGGGATATTATATTGTTATCACTCCATTGTAATTGTCAAAAGATGGATGTTTTAAAAATAAAAACTTGGGGGCAAGTGGAAGTGATTTTTCTACTAAAAAAATATGCATTTTTGAATCAAGATTATTGCTCCAAGATCCTCTTTGAAGGACTCTAGTTTCTTGTGCAAAATAGTTTCTATCTTAAAAATTGATCCCTAGGTTTTAATACAATAATAGGTAGCATTAATAAGTTTTTGATTTGGGTTAATTCTGAAGTCTACCATTGGAACAGAGGGATGAAGGGATATTTATTGAGATTGTTGAAGATGGGAAAATAGATTAGAAGGTCAAATGATCAAAATGATAATGAAATAAGCATGAAAACCATAAAACATCAAAAGATCATTTTATGCCTTTGCTATTTTACCTTTTCCTTCGGATTGAGCTTCATGAAGTGAAGGCCCCCCTTGATGATGATCCACTTGATGTGCTCCTTTGATTTATTTAGATGTGGAATGCTCTCCAAGTGCTCAACAAGATAGATTGGATTTGATAGGATTATTGGATGGATTTGAATTGAAAGATTTGAGACAGAAGAGGAGAAAAGAGCAGCATGACAATGCACGAGAAGTGGATGCTTTTTTAGGAGAATAGGCTCCAATTTATAGATTGGATGAGGCCAATGGAGGGCCAAGATTGATTTGATTATGAAAGGTTGAGATTGATTTTAGATAGAAGGCATGGATCAAGGGTGCCTTGGGAAAATAAATAGGAATATAAAATTCATTGGAAAAACGGGGAAATAAATTTTAATTTCAAATATGAGACATTAAAAATTCCAAAATAAATTAGATGTCGCCTTGGAAAAAAAATTATGTTATATTTCCACCATCAAGATGTAAAGATAGATGGAGGTAGGTTGGTGATGGTTATGTAAACACAACTTGAATATAAGGAAGAAGTTAACATTAAAGTCTTAATATTCTATAGTAAACGAAAAGGAAGGGCCCTTGGTCTACTGGTGAAGCTAAATGGCTCCAAATGATCCTGCCAGGGATGGAGTCTTGTTGAGTGCAAGGCTTCAATATCATAAGAGATGAGATAGAGATCATGCTTTATGCAAATTTGGTGGAATGGATACCCTATAGTCCTTGGCTCTTAGAAGAAGAGTTTTCAGCATATAGGAACATTCCCCCATATTGAATGAAAATACAATAGATCAGAGGATATGTAATAATTAAAACCCCTCTAAAGCTTAAAACCAGGCCAGGTAATAAATTATTTTTCATTTTCTCCAGCAATCATAAAATGGTAGGCTTCACCAATATCAACTTTATACACATTAATATCAGTGCCCCAAAACATATTGATGGCGTCCTCAAGCCCAAACAAATGCATGTTGTTTATAATGCCCTTATCAACAGTTTGAACCAAACCAATATCACCTTCCTTTAGGAACTTCCAGCAGCCGATATAAGTGTGAAAGTTATGCACGCTCATTGTATACCTGACCTTCACAAGATTAAACAGAATATCCAGCAGCCTTAGCTCAAACTCTACAAAATCATTTCTGCGCTGCAATATGCTTAAGTGAACCCTGAAAGCACTTGCCTGTAACTCAAAATGATCACTGCTTATATCAACCTCATCAAATCTTACCTTACTTATCCACTTAACTGGACAATTTAATACAGTGTTGTCCGTGGTATAGAATGATCCAGTCTTCTTGATCTTCACCTTAAAATCACCAATTGAGCAGGGCAAATATTTGTTGTCAAAGTTGCTCAGAAAGTAAAACAACATAACCCTGAGATTTGGACCAAGGGTAGACAATAACAACTGTACAGATCTAAGAGTGATGAGATATGCCTTCTCTAGTATTGGCACCCAAATGTTGTAAGAGAAGTCCAAAATGATTAATACTAATGTCAATATTGATGACAGTTCTTCATCACCATTAGCATTCAAATACAAGGGGATACCACTTAATATTTTTGATAGCCAGTAAGTGTCCACAATAAGTGGCATGTGTTCTGTCAAACAAAACCTAAATATTTTCCTGAAAGACAATCTAAACCTTTTACTTGGCAAACACATTCTAATGGCTTCATCAGCAGAGCACAAATTCCACACACCCATGAAACCATTTACAACTTTATACTCTTTAACAATAGGCACACCATTAAGCTCTGCAGCAATCAACAGTCTTACCTGGCTAGCCTTTTCACTGTCACATATGTAGTGAGATTTGTTATAATGGAAGACAATAACTGATGAGTCACCCAAGGGATATTCAGTAATATTAGCTTTGCTTTCAGCCAAGAACTGGTTGGCATCAGCTGTGTCATTGTAATCTGTTGATAACAACACAAAATAATCATTTCGAAATTTTTTCTTTGAGAATATCTTATAGATACCTGTGCTTAGCAAAGCCCAGGGTAATCTCATTGTGGCAGTGGGTCTTATGGCTTGCCATATAAAAATTCCCAGCTGCACCCACAGAAAGCCCCTTGAACTCAGAAGCCCAAAGAAGGTGGCCATGATTTTGTGCTGCAATATCTAAGGATATTGAGAGTTCTATATATAAGAAAAAAAAAAGAAATTACTTATTGTTTATGCTCCTATACATTAATATTAGGGTTTGATATGGTTTAAACTTAATGTCAAAGTCAAAGTTAAAGTCAGAGTCAATTAGTCAATTGACAAATTTGCAATTCATTTTCTTCAAACTTTTTCCAGTATCACGCATTAATAATGCCATTCACATTTTTTATCATACATTTATAATGAAAGAAATTTGTTGAAGATCATTGGTTCAATAGAAATTTGAACAAAATATCTCTAGTTTTAAAGACAAGCTGATTTGACCATTGATCTAACAAAACTGCCTCTTTATTTGATTCTAAGTCCAGCAGTCAATTAGTCAATTGACAAATTTCACATTTCATGTATACAGTCTTTTTCAACATTATTAAGGTTACATGGTTAAGCATTGTGACTTATACCAACTTAAAAGAAGACTATTTTGAGCGGTGAAAGTTTGTGGGCTGCACGACTTAGACCTGGACTTGGTTCGTCCAGCAGTCAATTAGTCAATTGACAAATTTCACATTTCATGTATACAGTCTTTTTCAACATTATTAAGGTTACATGGTTAAGCATTGTGACTTATACCAACTTAAAAGAAGACTATTTTGAGCGGTGAAAGTTTGTGGGCTGCACGACTTAGACCTGGACTTGGTTCTCACCTATCCTTTCCTCCATACCCTTATTCTAGGAGCATCTTTAATTTCTTGTCCCTCTATGTAGGGGCCTCTCAATGTCTTAGCCTCTCTACGGTCCACTATAGATAGGAGCCTCTTATGCAATCACTAATGTGAAAATAAAATAAGCAAAATGTGGAGTAAATATGGTGGGAATGATTATGCTTTAATATTTATATTATTTGTTGATTTAATGTGTATCAACAGTTATGATTTCAAAGTCATTATTATAGATGATGAGTAATCATAATTGATTGGAATTAATTTCTTAGATTTAAAAAACAACAAATCATGTGATCTCATATTAGAACACTAACTCATCATGCGTATATTTATTGATTTATAATTTGTAGAAGTATCAATGATGACTTTCCATGCATAGAGACTATATACCAATAATTATTCATACAATAGTATTGGTATGCTCATGTTTTCCTTGCATAGATGGCACTATGTTGTCCTCGATTTCGGTGCGGCCTAAATCGTGAGGCAAACCTATGAGATTTATCTGTTTCATACCTCATGGGCTCTGGGAAAGGCTAATCGACCTTGTCGATTGGTCGCTTTTCATTTTACGCCTTTATGTTTAGTCGTCTTTGAGTTATTAGTTTTCTTTGTTTTTATTGGCAAGTCGGGTTTTAAACCTCGACGTGTCAGTTTTCCTTTGTCGGCAGATCAGACTTTAAAGTCCGATGTGCTAGTTTGCCTGACTAGCAGGTCAGACTTTAAAGTCTGACCTGCAGTTTGGTTTTGTTGACGGGTTAGACTTTAAAATCCGACCTGCTAGTGTCTTGTGGTGACATGTTGGACTTTAAAGTTCGACCTGTCAACACGAGTTGCATTTAATGCAACTCATGTTTATCTTTTAGCTAGTTATAATTGTTTTTTAGTCAATCCTTTTGCATTCTAAGCCTTTGTTGCTTCCTATGAGGCATTTTATCTCTTATCTCCTTTCTCCTTGTGGGTGTTGGCGATTTAGCTACTGGATTCATCTTTTTCTCCAGCATCTTTACATCTGGCAGGTAGGGTTTTTATTTTTCTTTTATTTGTTTTGCATCGGGTTTTTGCTAGGGTTTGTGTTAGTTTTAAGTGTTGCTTCGTTGTTTGTTTTCCTCCAGTTAATGTCAAAAACCCGACATACCTTCCCCTTTTTTGCTAAGCCTCTCATTATGAGTTTCAAAGCCCAAAACAAGAACATGTCAAGGTTTGAAACCTGATATGTGGATGTAATATCCTCAGCTTGCACGTAGGGTTTCAAACCCCGACATTTAAGTCGACCAATGCGAGTTTTTATCTTTACATTTGCAACTGATAGGTCGGGGTTTGAAACCAGACCTGCCAGTCGGTTTTGTTCCATTGGCATGTCGGATTTTAAACCTCGACCTGTCAATGATTTATTTTTCCTTTATACTATCAAGTCAAGGTTTAAAAACCCTGACATGCTAGTATCTTTCCTTTGCAACTAGCAGGTAAGACTTTAAACCCAAACCTGTTAGTTTTGATGTTTTTCCCTTCATGAGCCTTTTCCAATGAAGTTTTTCGCTCGGTCCTGTTTGATTCTGGATCTTCAGCTTGTTCTTCTGATGATGAATATTGATCATAGGCCTAACAAACATGTTCATTGCAGCATCTTTGCAAATGTCCAAGTCATCTGCAAGCAAATTGAAGGCCTCTCCCATTCATACAAATCCATCACCGAGCAAACCTGTATACAAAAAGATGAAGTACAAGTACGATAAGTACTTGAATATGTTCCCTGGAAGTTCAGTGGACTCTAATGTGATAGAGATTAGAGATACTGAAATTGGGCATGTGGATATGAAGGAGTTTGAAAACTGATGCAAGTAGGCTCCATCCCATATGAAAAATTTGATGAGGTCAAAATTGCACAAATATGCATCTTTTCCTGTTGCAGCTCATGATCCAGAATTTGTATTGGTTGTGGTAGAACACTTTGACTCGAACGCTCATCAAGTGAAAGATGCTGACAAGAATGTGGTAATGACACTTGATAGTGTATTTTTCAACAGTCTTTTCAAGGGTCTAAAGGAAGTTGAAGTTGCTCATATAACCATGGAAAGTGCACAAGCATACTATGAGAAGCACACAAATAAGTGCAAGAAAGGAATCAACACTGTGTTTTTAACCACTCCACGTGACTTAATTGTCACTAGATGGCCTAAGTACTTTCATAAAAGTGATTTCAATGAAGAGTACAATGATATGGTTACAATGTTTGCATGGGTTAAAGGTTTGAGAGACTCCCACTACTTATAGGAGCGGATGTGTTACTACATGAAGGTCATCAGAAAAGGAACAAACAAGATTGACTGCGGGAGCAAATCAGTGATGCTCTTTATATTCAGTTAAAGGAAGTCAAAACATCATTGAAATTTTATATGACTTCATATCTTGTGTATGCAACCACCTCAATGAGACAATATCCATGCCTATCTAAAAAAGGAGATAGAAGGTTGTTATCTATTTGGGATTATTATGATTAGTTAACCATCAGTAATCAGGAATCTCATTTCTGAAGAGTCAATGATGCTTTCTTCATGGTGTGGAGATGTTTGTCAACAAGAACCTGTACAAGGAGAGAATTTCAGAAGCAACATATGACTTGGTGTCTTCTTTTGGTTGTGTGTTCTTACAATTTCCTACTTTTACATATATCCACATTGGATGCTTCACAGGTGAACCATTCATGTTGCCTCGATACCCATTAGATAAGATTCTCCCCATGGAATTGTGTCGTCGATTGGTACATGTAAATGCCAGATAAGCTTTTTCACATAAGACAGGTCTCAAATGGCCTGTCTATTGGCCGATATTAAATACTCATCATGCCAAAGGCCAAGAACATGAAAAATGAAATTTTATGGATTACAATAAGGAGGTTCAAAGCTTGAGAGAATTTTGATTTTCGCAACATGATAAGCAAGATCAAGAGTTATGTGCATGTACATAGGCTTGAGGATGTTTGGGCAGATTGTAAAAGTGATGAAGATGTAAGAAGGATGGACTATAGTCATCTTCCATTAGATGAAATAGAGAACTTGGACTTCGCTAGGATTCCAGACACCATGGAGGATACAAGTGATATAGTGGACCTTGTCTACTATGAGCAGAAAATTGTTGATACTCCTTTACCTCCAATTCAATGGTCAAAGAAAGAGAGAAAATCAATTTCAAAGAGGTTTGCGCCTATTATGGCTATCACAAACCAATGGCTACTAAAGAAGGGAATCTGGATGAAACCACTTCTTGCTAGCTCTGGTGAGGAAGATAATGATGGTCTGGTGGGGAAGACTTTAGAAGTAAGAACCAAAAATAAGGAAGATACTCAGGTTCCCCCACCACCAGTTTCACCACCAAAATCTAAAGGGAAGGCACCTAAATTCATATTCACCATTAAAGGCCTGAAGAAAGGGGAATCTTCCTCCACGGCCGTGCAACAAGAATCAGCCCAAGGGCTTGACCAAGTTGAGGAAGAAGAACAAGAGCAAGAAGAGGGAGAAATTCCTCATACTAGAGAAGAACATGAACAAGGAGAAAGTTATACTCCTACCACCTCTCAGACATCATCATCAATTCGTGTTGTGATTCATTCTATTGACTCTGATTCTGATGAAGAGGGAAAGAACATGATGAAGAAAGAGCAGATATTGAGTTGGATGATGAACAAGATCAAGAAGGGGCCAATGAATAATTTGTTACTCTTTCTAGCATTCCTAGCTTTGATGGCATTCCAACTTCCATGATTGAGTCATCAATCTTGGATTTTAATGAAGCCATGGAACAGGTTACTCAGGAGCAATAGGTAGTGAGTCTGTCAAATTCTATGGCCATGACAAAAAATCCACCCCTAGTGAGCACCATTGCCATTTTTGCAACAACAACTGTTATTACATCAACGCTACCAATAGATACGACAATTGGGACAATTAATGTCTTACCAACTTCTATGCCACTGCCACCACCAATATCGGTTTCTACAATTCCAATTGTGACTACTCCTATGATACCTATTGCTACAATGACCTTAGTACAAGTGGGACCATCAACAACAATAGTATCTTCAAGTCAGCCACCTACTAGTTTGCCTATGGTTATACAAGTGGAGATCACTACTCCAATCACACAATCAGTCTTACCTCCTTGGTTGGACATAGTGTCACCAAAAAGGAAGAAGCAATTTGTCTCACCAGATGACTTCAACTTCAAACAGTTAGATCCTTCAAAGGATAAGGTGACCAAGAAGCCAAAGACAGTATCAAGGGTGTTGGTTGACCCTGTAAGTAAAAGAAAATATGCCAAAGTGATTGTGCCAGCTGCAGGTAAAACCAAAGAGAACATTCAATCGCTAGATTATATAGTTCAAATTGTCGAGCTTGGGGAAGAAACTCATGAGAGTGTGAAGCAAGATTCAAGAGCTGCGAATGAGGCTATCATGAGAAGACTTAATAAAGAATGTGCTAAAAAGCTGAAATTGAAGGAAAAGTGTGAGCAACTAGCCAATGTTTTGATCAAAGTGACCCAGACCTCTCAATAGGTAGAACCAATTATTTCATCCATTGATATAGAAGCACTCAAAAGAATGGAACAAGTGGGGGTTAAGGGTCGAGTGGTTGATCAATGGATTGAAAGGTTGAAATTTGAAGGCTCCCTCCTCCTAGATTCAACTATCAAGCTATTGAAAGACTTTGAAATCATGCAAAGTACAATACAAGGAATCAAAACCACTTTCATGAAAGAGATAGATGAGAATGAAAGAAACATGCAGATGTGGAGAAAGATGGAGGACTTTGACATTGACTTCCTTGTAGAAATTAAAGTGCTAGAAACAAGAGGAAAGTATGTTGAAGTTTTGTCCCTAATAGCACACAGGAATGAATTGATCAAGCATATGGTCACTTCTCTTGAAGGTGAGATCAAGAGTTGTGATAATGATATTGATCAAATTTCAGCAAGAATAGTTCATATCCCTTGCTTCATATATGGTAAGGATAATCAACAATTGGTCACAAGTGATACCATCATTCAAGAATTCCACTCTCTAATCTCACGTTGGGTAGAGAAAGATTTCACTCTAAATGCTTTTGATAAGCATCTTGAAATACAGGTTGGTTTAGAGTTTCTTGCCTCTTTGCTCAAGGATGGAAAGAAGCAGCATGTAAAGACCGAAGATGCTATATTTAAGATCAATGCTAATATATCAATTTCCATCGCCCTATTAGATGAAGTTGGGATGAAATCCATCTTGGCTAAATTTGAAGAATTTAAATCCAATGAGGACAAGAAAGATGAATAAAATGTCCCCTTTTTGACACTTAGTCTTTCATGCAGATGCATTTTTAATGTAGTTGCATTTTTAGATGATGTAAGTTTTCTCGCAGCTGCATGTTCCCTTTATGTTGTAGTTGTAGTCGGGTGGGACTGTGTAGTTGAATTAGTCAACTGTGCAGGCCACCTTTTTCTCCTTTTCTCTCCTATATATAGAGGAGCCTCATTTGTAAATATTTATCTTTTATTATGCTAAGCAAGACTCTGCCAAATTTTTGCCTCAACTAAGACTTTGAGATTTTTGTTGTGAAGATTCAATCAAGCAAATAAAGAAATAAATTCCATTTTATCCCAAACTTTGTGTTGTGTCAAAGATTGTTTACATGAGTTAATGTTCCTATGTTCATTTCTTATATATGTTTTTTATTTCCTTGATATTGGTGATACTGTTTATGTGAGTAAAAGAGCTTTCCACTTGTGATAAGTAGAATTTGTGCACATATTTGGAAATTTTTTTGATGATAAGTGATTAGTGGTAGGCATTGTATTTCTGCTATTACTTGTAGTTTTAAGGGATTGGGAAATTATACTTGAAGACTTTGAGCTACAAGTGAAATTTCTTATCATTTGTAATCATTAGCTTAGCTAGAATTACATTGAAGAAAGACTTTGTGCTTCTTTATTGTAAGTTTAGTTTGTTCATTTCTTTAAGTATCCGAAGTGATAGAGAATTGTAACAAAGTGGAGGGAGAATACATAAACTCTAAAAAAAGAGAGTTATATGCCTGAAACTTACCCATAGATTTTAGTTTCTTGTTAATTAGAGAAGAAATTTCAAAGGGAACCCCCTTGCTGAGAGGAGAGATTAATTTCTCAACATAGCTGTGTGTGAATTATATATTTTTTCATTAGTACGCTAGTGACAAAATATTCACCCAACACACTACTAACTCAACACTTGTGGTAGCCCATGTAAACATCAATTTACTCTCGACTACTTATAACAATGTGTGTCAATTTCTATAATGTTGTCCTACCCTTGGGTTATGGTACACATGAACTCAAAAAGTTCATTTTTTTTGTATCACTCTTAATATTTTAAAAAATAATATTTTCCATATGAAGTTTTGAGTTGTCCAAATGACTTGCAATCATCACTACAACATAACCCAAAATATGTAACATTGTAGCACAATATCAACACATGGTAATTGATGTGAATCTTATATTACAACATTTGAAACATGCTATATTTTACCACATTATATTTTTGTATGCAAACTCATCCTATATGAACACTTTTTAGGTGAATACCAGACAAGTCTAAAGAATATACCACTTAATATTTACTATAGGAAAATTTCTTCTATATGAACCAAAAAAATAACATCATTTTCATGAATATAAGAAGACTATCTTATTACTACACCATATGAATTTAACAATACTTAATGAGTATAGTCAAAGAAACAAATAAATTTATTGTAATGTATAATTTATATATTTAATCTTTCCTACCCTCAACTTTCTCTCTAAAAAAATAATATTGGTCATCAATGTGTTTGGTTTAAGCATCGTAAACAATGTTTATTTCTAATTAAGTTACACTTTATGAGTCATATTTCACCATTATATGAATCTTAAAATAAATAATGTCACTCAACCTCTCTAACATCACTACATATTTACAATCATGTATTGCGGCCATACATTTTTCTTCAATTATGTATAGCACAACAATTGCTTCTCCAAATAGAAATAAAGGTACCATTGGTTGACGTTGGGTTATCAAATCTCTATATTAGTTAGAATCTACAAATATATGTACATACAATTAACACTTGTCTCACATTATTAGTACCATGGTGAATTAGACATTAATTCAAAGTTCCATTCAAGTACCTAAACACTTTTTTCACTTGTGTCCAATAATCATTCCTTGGCTTTTCCATAAAAATACTTTGAAATCCCACTAATTAGGAAATGTACGTGTTGGAGAGATGCTCCCAAGCCAAGATCACGACTGCAAAAATTTCCATAGAAATAGAGAGAGATAAATATTTCACTAGGAAAGATAAATTATATTGTTGAGATGACTTACAATGTACAATAGCCTTTCTTAAATAGGCAAGAGCATGAAAGAAGAGAACACAAGATGTGAACAAGTGTCTCAATAGGATATGAGGGTGGGTAAGAACCAGCTACCATAAACTAGTTGGACAAAAACATTAAATGAAACTAAAACTATTAAATGATAAATAATATTTACTCGTCCACCTCCCCTTTAGTACAACATTCGGAGAAGAATTATTATGAAAAATGCAACATGCCATGATGATGCAATATATGGGTCCTAATAACTAGGCTATGTTAGGTACTCATTCACAATTAATCATGAAACTAATCTCTTACAAACAGAGAAAATGAGAAAACCAAGTGGGACAAAATCCTCTCCAAAAGAGAGAGAATGCAAATCATATACAAGTGAGGAATAAAGTATTAGTTTCAATACCAATACCCCTAAGAACTAAATCCATCATGAGAATCCAACCAATAACTCCCCATAGGTGGAAAAATGAGAGACTATGTAGCCCCCCACAATTAATAATCTCCTACCAAGAATGGTAAGTGTTTGAAGACAAAACAAGATCTAATGCTTACAAACCACTTGTCTCTCCTTGGGAAGAAACAAAACTATGTATAGATCTAATAACGTGGTTTATAAACCCATTATGAACAACCTAATCCAATACACCTAAATCGGATGTACTGGAAATGAATCTTGATCACCAATATTCTTCAATAAAATTGAAGTCGGGCAAGAAATAAAATGGACATAGATAATAAAGAAAGATAGATTGCCACCAAATGATGATTTGACATACATACAATCATATAAAGTGCACCCATCACTATTTTGTACAAACATGTGACCTAGGTACAATGGTCAATCAAAGAAATAGAGGCTCTCAATTAGGTTTGATCATAGGCTAACTCATTGAAATGAAGCCTAATCTACATAAAGAGCTAGATCTACACTGTGAAAAAGAAAGGGCCACCAATATGATATTCACTATGTGCCAATATTTATCCAAACCAAAAAAATGAAATCAATCTGATGAATGAAGTCACCTCACAAAATTCAAACGACCACCAAATAATTGATGCAACCAATAAAATAACGTGAAATATAAAATTTCCTTAAAAAAATCAATCACCAACAATCAATCTCCTATGAATAAATGTAGAAAAAATTACATAGTCAAGCCTAGATAGGATCTCAACTGGGTTTTGTGAATGTATCATATAAAAAAGAAAAGCATACCAAATTGCTTTGATACCATGTTGGAGTGATTCTCCCAACTAAGGATCACGACTAGAATAGCTTCCACACACACACACACACAAACACACACATGGATTTCACCAGGAAAGATAAATGATATTGCTGGGATGAATTACAACATAAAATAGCCTTGCTTAAATAGGCAAGAGCATGAGAGAATAGAACACAAGATGTGAACAAGTGTCTTAATAGGATGCAAGGGTAGGTACAAACCTACTACTATCAACTATATTGCAACTAAAACAATTAAATGCAACTAAAGCATTATATGATAAATGCCTAAGTTGGACTTAAGCATGAGTAAATAATATTTAATCCAACAATATGGTCTCATACAAATTGTTATATGCTCGGGACTTCCAACCACACTTGCATATGTGTAAGGTGGTGAAATTAGGACTTCACCAACTAGGTTAATAAAGCCACTAATTTTATAGAACCATCAAACATTAAAGGAGGAGATCAAATTTGATTGTTCCAATCCTAAAGGGGCTAAATACATATTAGATTAATTCCTTGCTTGTTCGAGTTGAAAATGAGTTTGAATTAGGTTTGAATTGCAATGCTAGATCTAGGATAAACTGTGATAATTTGACAAAAAATAACAATAATAATAAGTTCTAGATATCATCTAGAACTACAAACTTGAATCCGAGGATGAGAATCAAATCAAAACCTCAGATGGAAAGTTTGGGTGGAATTATCAAGACCAGGAGGTGCAAATCAACCTGATCCTGTGAATATTGAGAGTAAACTAAATGAATATTTTTCAAATCACGATGACACACAAAATATACTATCAAAAACTTGTCAAAACTTCTTGGGACTAGGAGGTGATGACTTACTTGGTTCTCCACTTTTAAATCCTTCAAAAGCTAAGTCTGATTGTCTCCATCTACTCTATCGACTTCTTCAATCATAACTCCTGAATTAATTTATTGCACACACAAAGGAGGAAATGGTGTTTTTTGATGGGGATTTTCCTTAAGTCAAACCCTAATTTAGGAATTAACCTTGAATCTTATTGAAATAGGAAATGCAAATTCTAAAATAAATGCTAGATGATATACCTCAGATCTGAAATAATTGATATGGGTTGATGATGCAATTCTCTTTATATGTGATCATGAATGTTGATGCAATAACATGATAACGCATAGAAGAACCAAACATGAAAATATGCTTTCATGAAAGTTGATGAGATTTTCTCCATGATGCTTGAAGAATATGGTTGGATAAAATATTGCCTTGAATGATTGAGAATGTTTGATTCTTTATGTGATAAGATAACTTTAATAGTGTAATTTAGGAATTAGGGTTTCAATTAAGATAATAAAACTACGAGAAAATCCTAAATTAACCAAAACATATGGAAAGAGGTGTAACCCTAATAGATCTAGCCATAATCTAAATACTTAGGAAAGGGATAAAAGTCTGATTAGTTTCACTTGGGTGTAGGGTTTTCCTCTTTCCAAAGTTGAAATGGATTGATAATTGTAAATTAGGGAAAAATAATGAATAATTTAAGTAATTTAAGGAATGGTAAGTGCTATAGATTTCCCATAGAGCCACAAACTTGTATTTGGGAAAAAGAAGAGATTTAGTATGTATTCCCAGAAGTTTGGCTTGATTTTTCAGGACTAGGTAGTACAAATCTATCTTATTCCTCCAAATTTTCCTCCATCAAAAGCTAAACCCATTTACCACTATCGACTCTACCAAAATTCTAAAGTATAACTCTTGTATCTGTTCCCTGCACACAAAAAGAGAGGGAGAATAGGGGTTTCCTTGGGTCAAATTATGAAATAGGAATTAACCTTGAATAAAACAATGTAAATACGAAAGTTGTAAGGAGATATACCTCATGTTTGCAATGGTTGATAGAAGGATTGATGATGCAATGCTCTTTGAATGCATGACATACATATGAACATGACAACCTAATCACACACACATGCTTGCATGAATATTGATGTAACTTTTCTCCAAAGTGCTTAAGGATGAAATGCAACCTTGAATCTTTGAAAGTGCTTGATGGTGAATACTTCATGGATGCACGAATATTATGGATAGGTTGTTTATATCAAGGTTAAAATTAATTGATAGGATGTATTTATATAGGATTCCCTAGGTAAATTACCGATTAGGTTGACCTTTAATGGTGAAATTGAGGCATGAGGACCAAAAGCTATGAGGGAGATAAAGGGCCTACCCTATTTCAAATTGAGGCATGTTTAATGGGGACCAAGGCATTTTGGGGTGCCCTGGTCCAAATCAAGGTGCTCCATGCCCTAGTCCTCCAACAAACATGACCAACACAAAGGGAAATGGGAAAGGGACCTTCAATATGGGGTCCACCAAATGGTGTTCATAACATTAGAGTTGGAGAAGGAAGTGAAAAACAAACCTAGAGAGTGGATGGAGATAGGACATGCTAAAGTAGGAACATAAATATAAGGTGTAAATTGTATTGGTTACAATTTATGATGCTACATTCAACCCCCACTTGAAAGAGAGTATGAGCCTATGTAAATACTTGTGGTAAAATAGAAAGATGAAAGAGAGGAGAAATTAGGAGTGTGATCACAAGGAGATAAGACATCGCTATTTTTTAGGAACCAAGCCCCCAATCTTAAGATCTTAACTCACACAATCACACACAGGGACACATAAAACAAGACAAAGACAAAAAGCCAAAAAAAGACAAAAGACACAAAACAAAGTGGGCTAGTACTAAAAACAAAAAGGCTTCAAGTCAAGTAGTTGAAGAGACCTCGATAATCAAAATGTCTCAACCACTAATATTATTATTGGAATGATATCACAAGACCACAAGTAATCACATAAAATGAGCAAGAGAATGCATCAAACGATGAACCATGATCCACAAATAGAAAATATATGAGCTCATGGGGAAGAGAAAGAAAAGAACATGGATGCCATGGGCTATCTAGTTGTGTTACATATGCTAGGTGATCCATGTTGGAGAGGAGAGTTGGAATAGTCTAGAAATCTATTTCATTCTAGTTCTACTCATCCTACTACATATGTCATTATTTGGTTTCGGGAGTTAAGCATCTCATATAAGACTTTGTTGGTCTCGTTTTGGGCATGCAACAACCTGTATAAGACATGAAATAAAAACAAATGTGTTTGGTTTCAGGAACATCTTGTATAATACTTGTTGGTATAGTTTTGATAATGTATACCCCACATAAGACATATAAAAATAGGTTTATTTTCTTTTAAGAATGAAAAGATCTCATATAAGACTTTATTAGTCTAGTAGAATGTACATCCCATATAAGACATGAAACAAAAAAAATATGCTTGGTTTTGAGAACATCTAATATAAGACTTGTTGGTTTGGTTTGAAGAATGTATACCTCATATCTATAAGACATATTAAAAAGGATGTGTCTGGTTTCGGGGATGAAAACATCTAATATAAGACTTGTTGGTCTAGTTTTGAGAATGTACACCTCATATAAGACATGCAAAATGTAGGACAAATATATAGTACGAAGAGGGTGATATGCAATTCCTTCCTCCCACCCTCCCTTAAGATGCAAACATAGTCCTATGTTTATGTCTTAAGGAAGCTATAAACAAGGATACACACCTTCAACAACAAGGATATATCCTTTTGTCGACAATGTACATAATTCCAAGCCAAAGAGGTATAGCTCCTATAAGTGAGTAAAAGATAGTTGTAAAGAGATATCTTGCAACAAGTGTAAAGGGAATATTTTAGAGGAGAAGAGATATTTGCTCAAATAAATCTACTTCTAGGAGGATATTTTGAAGAAAAATAACATCATCTATCAAAAGAAAGGACGGAGAAGAAGAATACATACCTTCATCGTATTGCTAGGCAAAGGGATTCTTGATGAAGGATGAAACACTTTTAACCCAAAGTGGAGGGTTTGTTGTTTTTTTATAAGTAGATATACATTTCCAAGTAAATAAGAGGTTGTAAACAAGGATACATGCCTCTTGTATAAGAGAGAATCCTTGAACAAACAACTTCACACAAGGAATAACATCGTATCGTATACAAACACCACTTCAACAAAGGAAAAGTGGATATTTAGAAAGGATAGGAGAAATCAATACCCCTAAGCATATGGACAAAGAGAAGCATTGTGAAAATTCCAAAGAGAGATTATACATAAGAAGATCTAATATTTTAAGAGTAGGAAAGATCCTAAACAAGGAAGACACGTGTACTCACATGAAGGAAAATTCAATGAGATAAAAGACATCAAATTATACAAGATACTACTCAAAAGAAGAGGCAATCTCAAAAATTGAGAGAGAGAGAGAGAGAACTAATATACTATCCTTTCCCCCCAAGCAAGAAGACAAGGAAGAATTATGTTTCTTCCCAAGTGTGATTGTGTAAAGTGGAAAACTGAACCCTAGTGAAAGGAAATCACTAGGATGATTTTTACTTGGGAGATACTTTACATTCAAAACAGGGGTTGAATTCACTAGATCCAAACCCTAAAGTGAATAAGGATTTGAATACTAAGTGAATTGCAAGGGTGCAATGCAATTTACCCTCTTTTGTAAGTAGAGTTGACTTGTTGACTATGCAGAAAAGAGAGATAAAAAGGATGAAATGAGGAGCTACCAATTGAGGATCGCGCTATAACTTTGGATCTGAGATATTTAGACTGATATGGATCTTCCTTGCAAATTTGGAGAAATGTCATCAGGACCATGTTGAAAGTGCACACGGTCCTCCGAAAAATCTGCAAAATGAAAAGGGTTTTTCTATCTCTACAAATGAAGCCCAAACCTACAATTACAGTTGCGCACCTCCAACCTACACACAAAAAAGAAGGAAAGAAGGGTTGTGGATAGGGGATTGCCTCAATCAAACCTTGGTTTAGGAATCAACCTTGAAAGAAAGTAATTGAAAATTCTTAAATGTAAATGATGGAAATGTATACCTTGTAGATCTGCAATTTGTTGATGACGATTGCTTTGCTTCTTGAATGTAATCACAAGTGTTGCATGAAATGACATGTAACATGATGAAACCCAAACACACACATATGCTTGCAAATGAATGTTGTAATGTTGCTCCAATGGATGAATGAAGAAGATACATGAAGAAGGAGATATTTGAAGACTTGAACACTTGAATGCTAGATGATGTATATTTTTGCCTATGCTTGCTTATGATCAACTTCACTTATCCTTACTTATGCAAATGAGAGGATTGAATCCCCTTTTATACTTGCCTAGGAGAACTAATTCCATCTCATTGAAGGCCAACATGGGAGGATTTAAGTCCCTGAGAAGCAAATTAGGTCCAAGGGTCAGATGGACCCATCTTAGGGCCACCCTAAGAGGGAGGATAGGGGTGCCACACCCCTATCATAGGGGGGGATAGGGGTGCCATGCCCCTGTCCTACCCTATTTTGGGGCCTGCATAGGGTCTCAAAGTGATGCAGGGGCCGAAATTGGAGAAGATTTAAAATGATGATTCAAAGAGGGGTCCCAATTGAGTAGGGGTATGCAATCGCAAAGGTGAGGGCCTAAAATGTGGTCAAAATTGCAAGGGTTGCAATTTTTTGTTGGCATTGTGTTGTCATTGATGTCAACCAGTATAGTTTGACAACCAGTATGAGAGATTGTTGGTATAGTTATCATTGATGTCAACCAGTAATGGTGTCATTGATGTCAACTAGTAAAGAAGGTTACCGGTATAGCTTGTCACCAGTAAGAAGAGGATGTCAACCAGTATCGTGGTCATTGGAGTCATCTGTACACAAGTTAGTGTTGGCTTGTGTTGGAGACATAAGTTGAGAGGTTGACCGGTAAGTATTGGGGACAGGTATGGTATGACTACCGATGAGTGATGTGTTGGCAGTGTGTGGTTGCCAACCAGTATGCATGTGACCAGTAAGAAAGCAAGGTGAGCTATTGAAGAAGTGCATAATCAGTATGCAATCGGATATGGTAATGTGAAACAATAGGACTCTCACTAGCAAGTGATAATGCTTAGTTTATCTCTCAACATGCATGTAATACATTATAACTCTTCGGGATAGGCTAGTTAAGAAGTTAAAGGTAGCTGATTGAAGGCTCACACCGGATGAACTAGTGAGACACAAAGATGCCTCAGGTGCATGAAACCAGAGATGTGCACTAGATCAACAAGAGAAAGTGTGATGAGCTACTGGGACATAAGAGGAAGAGTAAGTGTGATGAGTTTGCCACTTTAACAAACCAGTTGAGATGGTGTCCTGGATAATCAAGGAGAAGGAAAAGCTTATCACTTGCAGATAGAGACTGCAGCCGGAATGTAGATGCAGATTGATGCATTGACAGTTGAAGACTATTGGCATGATGATATCATGCATGTTACATGTTTGAAAGCAAGAAATATTACTAGTATAGATGTTCACTTGTAAAGCTGACAAAGTGACAAGTGAAGGGCTCCTATCTGATGAAGATGAGCATGTTGTGGATTGACAAAGTTAGGTGACTGGGATAATGTGTTCTACTAGTAGAACAACAAAGTGTGGGATTGAAGGATGACCGGTTGATGTATAATCGGTAATTGGTAGATGAATACGGGTTGTGTGTTATGGTCAATGGCAGAGTCTAAACTAACATGGTGACTGTGCTGAGGTGCATGCTGACAGAGACACCACGTGAAGTCTAGGTCTCAAACAAATGGACCGTACATTATCGGTGAGCTAGCTGGTGATTGGTCGACATTAATGTCAATGGCATAAATCATGGGTTGAGAGAAAAAGGATGCGGCTTGAGACAGATCAGAGGACAAAGATCTGATTTGTTGGCATCATGATCGATGTAATGTGTCTAGGTTCTGATTGTATGTGCTGAAGGGGACCACGAATTCAATAATCGTGATTGACAAGTGCATACAAATAAAGAGGCCATGTTTTCTAAATATGGCAAACGTGTTTTGGCTGAAATGAGATTGGCAGAGTTGAGTGATCCATTACAGGTGGTAAATCTCTAGGACAAGATCTGATTGGATTTTGTATGCCTCATGGTTGATGAAGAAACCCTAGACATGTGAAGTTTGAATTTTGGTCATGGCGGGAAAACTTACATATAAATATGCTGACTAAAGATCGAAGATGATTGATGCTTCCAGATGATTAGGTGCTAGATATTGAAGAGAAGAGAGTGAAAATCCAACCAGTCAAATATTTCATCAAAGATCATAGTGACTGAGAGTTGGAAGATGCAACCGGTAAGGGGGTTTAACAAAGGTTTAAATGGTAAGGTTAGAGTGACTAGTAAGATACAAAGTGTGTTGCAGTCAAGTGAACCGGTGGTGCGAGAAATCATGGGAAGGCAACGGAAGGTGTTTGCAGTGTAGTGGGAGTGTCGATGAAGATCTGGAAAGGTAAGATCAGTGCAAGGCTTGATAGGTAAGGAGAGAACCGATAGAGATTAGAGTGAATAGAACTAGCAAAGTGAAGAGTACTAGTGGTGGCAAGCAGCAGTGCATCTGATTGAGTAGAGAACCGACAGAGAGCAGAGTAGAGGAAGATTGGTTCAGAAGAGTAGAACTGAAAGAATGATTGTAGAGGTTACAAAACTCATTTGTAACCGGGTTATTACTTTGTAATGTTATTGTAATCACTGAGTTGCAGCTCGATGCAAGGGTTGGTTGTCCTTGGGTTGGTTCCTTAAATTAGAGGTTGGTGCTCCTTGGGTTGGTGCCCTAAATCAGGTGTTGGTACTCCTTAGATTGGTGCCCTAAGTTAGGGGTTGGTACTCCTTGGGTTGGTGACCTAAACTTTGTAATCAATGTTTATTGTGAGCCTCGACTGGAGCAGTAGACTCTAGCAACATTTCTCACCAAGGTTTTTCCCATGCTAGGTTTTCCTCGTACATCCGATGTTATGTGATGTTCCTTTTGTGTGTGCTTGCATTTGAGTTATTTTCCTATCTCACCAGTATATCCACCTCTTGTTAGATCTTCTAACTGGTACACACACACTTACGATTAAAAGGGTTAAGTTTGGAAACCATTGATTCACCACCCCTCTCAGTGGCATCTTGAGTTCTATAATTGGTATCAAAGCCTAGGTTCCCTCTTAGATAAGCTTTCTCCTACTTAGGTAGATTATGGTTTTGTGAACACAATGGTCTAATTTCTACCAACCCCTACTCTAGTGTTTCATGGATCAAACTTTTCTATTTGGAGTTTTAGGATGGAAGTCTGCATGTCCTCCTTAGCCTATGATGTATGGATGTTGGTTGTAAATAGTCTCTCTAGACCAGTCAGTCCTCCCACCGGTCTGAAGAAGAAAGGAGATCTATGTGTAATGCCAAAGTAATGAAGGCCATATTTAGTGGACTCTTCGGTTATGTTTCTTCACAGGTGGATAAGTGAAAATTGACAAAAAGCCTATGGAACAGATTGAAGAAACTTTATGGAAATGAACCTACCTCTGCAGAATCGGTTTGTGAAAGAAAGAAGAAAAATGGAACACATGAGTCTAAAAATGAAGATAGACCAGTTAGCAACAACAAAAATGATGAAGAAGGAACCCACCTCTTCATGGCTCAAGAGATAGAAGGTGAGATGCACACATCAAAAAGTGATCATACAGATCAATCCTACTGGTAAGATGTGTTTGGCAGTGATGGTAAAGATGAAGAAGAAGATCAAGCTGAAGTTGATCTTGAAGGAGATCTTGTAGGTTCACTTGAGGAGCTCAGTAGAGTAAGAACATAATACGAGTTGTTCAAGAATGCTTCAATTGTGGAACAAAATCAGTTGATCAAATGCCTTGAAGATTCTGAGGAATGCATCTCAAAGTTGAAAACTCAACTAGAAGACACCAAGAAGTGCAGGTGCAAAGGTCTAGAGTTTGAGCTAGAGGCCAAGGAAAAATAATTTCAAAGGCTAAAAGAAGAAATGGAGAATCTCATAAAAGATCTTGAGAAGTGCCAAGATGAGCTCAAGGTGATAATCCGGTTTGATGGCAGCAGCGTTGCCTTGGACAATATGTTGAAGAAGAAAAAACACTCCAAGGATACCGAAGGATTAGGATGTGATGCTGATGAATGCTCCACCAACAAGAATGTCTCCCACAAAGATATCCAGTTTGTTTCCTCAAATGGAAACAACAAGAGACAAACTGTAGACACCTAAAAATGGTCAACGCTTGCGAGGTCATACTTTAACATTTGCGCATTGCCTCATTTTAGGTTTTTGCGTCGCATTAACATTTCTCCTATGTCATGCATTTGGTCTTTATCATTTGCGAGCATCAAGTCCTTCTTCTGCATTCTTCATTTGTCTCGCTCTCAAATTTGGTCTTGTCGACAACAATCTTCAATCATGATTTTGGGTCGATCTTTGTCCTTGTCAATCTTGTCATATTGCGATCGATTTGTCATCGATCCTTGTCCTCTTCAATCATGTCAATTTGGATCAATTAGTCATTGTTCCTCGTCAATCAGCGCATTTATCAATCAACTCATTTATTAATTCAAAATCATGATCAAATCGACATCAAATCAATCTTACATCAAGACCTAATTGTCATCCTTGCATTTCTAATTCATCTTCCAAGGTTTTATGATTTATTCATTTAATCTTGTTTGGCATTTTCCCTCTAGGTTAAATAAATTATTTATTTATCCTAAGTCTTCTTGTCACAATTAAATGTTCATTTAATTGGCCAATTATTCCTCTTTGTGAATTAATTAATAAATGACAAATTATTAATTAATTCACTAAATTTCCTAATTTCATTATTTCCTAATTCCTAATTTCATTATTTACCTAATTTCCTAATTTCCACCTATTTTCTAATTTCCTAATTTCCACCTAATTAACTTGTCTCTAGTTCTCCCTATTTTTGTGCTTCGGTGGAAGCATGAATTTCTCATGCGTCATTCTTTTGGCATAGCAAGATGTCATAAGGTCCTAGTTCTCTAACCATTGCATTGGAAATATGTCATAATTCATGACATAGAAGGTGTCATAACCTTCCTTTTTTGTGCCATTTTTGAAATCAATTGCCTCTAATATCCATTTCATGCTAATTTGATCTTTTTCTCCAATTTCTCTATAAATTGGATGAATTTCTTCACTCAAATCCCTTGATTCTTGATTCCCGAATCCCTAATCAAACTATCGAACTTATGCTTCTATTACTCTTGATCAAAAATCCCGTCTACTTGCTTTCAATTGTATGTGCACTTGTAGGTGAGATCCACAAATCCAATTGAAGAGGAAAGAAGAACAATGGAGCCACATGGAAGAAGCATCAAAATCGTCATCTGGTTTGCATGATCTTTGCTTTTGAATGCTTTGTTTTTATGTCTCTATTGAGTGTGCTTAGGATTAGATCATTGCAATGAATGTTTTTGTGATTGAGCTATTACGTTTATCATTGTTTGTGATGATTTCCTATTTCCTAACATAAATTAATTGGTGAACCCGACGTGAACATGCTTGGATCTAATATTTTTTTGAATGTTTTGTGAAGTTGCAGATTTTTTTGTGGAGAAATTGCAGATTTTTCTTCTAAAAAAAAAACATTCATAATCAATTGATCATGTAAAAACATTCATGCAGAATTAAATTAAACGATTTTTGGGTATATTAGATCATGTTTTTACCTTTCCAGATCATTTTACGGTTTGTGATTTGGATAAATATTGAGGAAGTTATGACATTTTTAATTATGCTGCTGTAAATGGTCAAAATTTTCAAACAACAAAATCATGCAACCTTCATCTAGATTAATTTAGCTTGGCAAATTAATCATGCATTCATGCAAATTTTATCTAGATTAATCTAGGGTGGTAAATTTGATAAATTTCACATAGATTAATCTAAGAGGACAAAGAATCACAACTTTTATGGATTAATTTTGATGGTGATTCATTTCTCTTGATTCTCTAACATTGTTGGTAGCATCTTGGCATACGCATGGCAAAGACAATAAATCAAACTACTAACACACTTTGTGCAGATTCGATAGTCAAAGAATAAGCGTATCAAACTCCTAACTTGGGTTTTTGTAGGTTGCCTTGGAGAAACAATCAAACTTTGTGTTTGTATTTAATTTTTAGGCACCTAGTGATTTGTAAATAGGTTGGAATGAACATTTGTTTGCTTTGATTGTTGAGTATGACATTGGAGTAGGAGAGTATACTCTCATCCTTCTTAGGGTGATCAGAAATCCAGATCTTTGATACCATGCTTGTATTGTTGATTGTGTGTCACATTTAGAGGGCCTGCCTTCCCGACCACTTTGCTTTTGCAAGCAAGTGATAATCGTGAGAAGGGGACGACCCAAAGTGAGTACGGCTAGAATTCCTTGGCATTCTAACTCACTATAAAAAAAATACCTGATGAGCGAAAGCTTTGAAGGAAGTGTTACGTGGGAATTGCAGTTACTTGGGAAGTGATGACCCTTGAACTCTTTCTCATATCAACATCTAGGTAGGGCCTCTTGGTCTAAATCATGCTTGCGCGACTACATTTGTTTGGTATCTTGATGGGCTTAATGTCTCAATCACGCTTGCGTGACATCAAGGAGTAATGCTTAACAGAAATCCTTACTACATACCTTATTTTTAGAGGCCAAAAACCCTTCTAGTTGCTTGAGAAGGACAAATTCGGATACTTGGAAGAGATACTAAGTTCGCCATGGGGAGATTCCATGGGGACTGATGCTTGGCTGCCCTGAGAAGTGAGTGCCGTGGAGGGGATCCCATGGGGTCAAGCATCTATGTATTCTCCTTGAATCCCATAATGAGTCTACCTCTCAAGTACCTAATGTCTTTGCCTACCATAAGAAATGTGGAAATGAGCATGATTGTCTTGAGTCTATGTTAAAACATCTTGTCTTCTTTGTTTGTCAAAAGTTGAATTGTGTATCATTCCAAAAACAAGACAAATTGATTCAAAACAAGGTTAAACATAAGAGCATTTCATCCAACAAATTTCAAAACACCTTCAAATATGGTTGTCAAACATTGTTCAAAATTTTGTCTCAACATGCATGTCACTTACATTTAAGTTCATCCTAAGTTGCATTTTGCAAAGTTCATTGTCAAGTACCAAGGTTAAGTTTCACCTAAGTCATACTCCTTTGCATATCAATAAGAGTCATCCATTTGCATGTGTCCTCTTGCATTAAAGTCATACCATTGTCATATTTTCATACCCTAGGTCTCTTCATTAAGCTTAGGTCACTATCATATCATATTAGGGTCATTTGCATAGTAATTGTCCCTTTGCATATAGTGCCAAAACCAGGTTTTGTCATACTTGAGTAATCCAAATCTTTGATAAACCCTAAGTCATTGTTAAGAAGTCTAGACCTTATTAAATCCTTTTGTCTTTTTGTCATCAATGTCATTTGGTCAAACCTAGCTTAGTATCCAAGCATATAGGGGAGACATTGTCATCTTGTCCTTTGTCACTTGGTCCTTTTGTCCTTCGAGGTCTAGACATCATTCCAATTTCCCAAGGGTCCCTCTTTTAGATTTGTATTCAAAAAGTTTGTCAAAATCTTGAAAAACAACCAAAAACATATATTGCATTTTCGTCTATTTAGTTTGCATTTAGTTGCATATCATATACTGTCTTTGAAAAATTTCAAAAAAAAAAAACATTTGCATAAGTGACATGCCTATTGAGACAAGATCACAATCTAAGAAGATGGGAGAACCAATGTATCAACCCATGGACAACATAGCAAATTCGCAGTTTCAAACAAGTCAAACAGTGCAAGTTGAAGGTTCATCAAACACATCTCTACCACCATATGGAACGGTTCAACTTAGACCACCACCGTTATATGAACCATTGTTTGTACCTATGAAACCAGGACAGGGGAGTGTCCCACCTACTCCAAGAGGAAGTCCACCTTTCGATTGGAATCAACCAAACTTGCAACATGACATTCAAACTCAAACGTTATATGAAGAACAAACTCTTTCGCAAGGATTTGGTTCAGATCAAGGCATCCAACAAGAAGCGAATCCAAATGTCCAACCAGATTCTTCATCTGATTCTGACGCTTCTGATGATGTTGACGTGTTCTTTCAAGATCCAAGAATGACAAAAAAGATGGATAAGTTCTTGAACAAGGTCTTTAAGATGTTTCCACAAAAGTATCTTAACATGATGAGTAATGTGACCTCTTCAAGTGAACAAATCAATGTGCAAGAACAACAAGGCCCTGAGTTGTTAAGTTTCTCTCCGCATCCAAATGAAGAAAATGCACAACAAGCAACTCAATCTACCTTGATGAGCAAACGTGCTTCAAAGGCATTGACGGTGACTATTCCTCAAAAGTCACCATTTGAGATGATAAATAATCCATTATTCAATACAGCGCCTGTAATACAAGATCAAATGAAGACCATGCAAATATCGACAATGGTTCCTCAACAAGAAGTGGTTCCTCACATGCATAAAATTGGATCAACATCTAAGATACAAGAAAGTTTCACAACTGGAATGCCTAATGTCAATAATGTCCAAAGAAATTCCACGATGCAACAAAGTTCTTATGTCCCGCTAAGTTCAATATCTTTGCCAAACACTATTGCGACAGATCCTTCGATAATGGCTACACAAAGAGCTACGGGTAGTGGTTTGCACCACCAGCAATTGTTACAACAATTGAGTAATACGCAAAAGGTACGATCGAATGTGCAAACAAACGATGTGCAACAACAACAATATGGCATCCGACAACAAATTGCAGCACCTTCGCTACCATTACAAGTTAATGCAAACTTGCAACCATCACAATGGATTGGACAAACAACACAGCAAGTTAATGCAAGTGCTATACCCCATCCTAAGCAGAAGCAACGAAAACCATCTAAACAAAGTTTTTTACAAATGATGGGATATACACCGCGACAACAATTGGCACAAAGTCAACAAATTCCAATTCGTCAGCACCAACAACATGTGCCACAATATGTGCCACGACAAGCAAGTTATCCTACTTCACAACTGCAATTGGCACCCATGCAATATCAACAGCCTACTCAATTGCAATATCAACCTAGGCTCCAAGAAGCACAACAACAAGGTCAATATCAAGGCATAGCACAACCGCAACAACAAGAGATGAACCAAAAACTTTATATGCAGGAGATGCCAAAAACGACCATTGTAGAGTATCAACAACCGATCGAAAATGCGATATATCAACAAAGAATACCAACTGGGATTAATGATGGACCTCTAAAATCTAATACAATTGCGCAACAACTTGAGAAGTTGCAACGAAAAGTTGACGCATTAGAAACTAAAGGAACAAAGAAGTTGTATACAGATCAAGATTTATGTCCTAATCCATTTGACAAGAGTGTATACATGCCTCCATTCCCTAAGCATTTTGAGGCACCCAACTTTGAGAAATATAGAGGGAATGGCAATCCAAAAGATCATATTTGAGCATTTTACGCGGCATGCACGGAACTAAGCTATGAGGAGACATATTTAATGCGATTATTTGCATGAAGTCTCACTGGACAAGCTATGGATTGGTATTCACATTTGCCAGGAAATATAAAGACTTGGTCAGAACTGGCGCAAAAGTTTATATCTCATTTCGCGTTCAACATCGACAGTGATGTGACTATGTCGGATTTATGCAATACCAAACAAAAGCAAGGTGAACCATTAGTGACTTTCTTGCAACGCTAGCGAAGCTTGTATAGTCGTTCCTCTCTCGATATACCTGAAGAATAGCAAGTGAATCTGTTTATCCAGAATTTGGTCCCAGAAATGATGTATGAGCTAAAATTGAAAAGTCCTAGTACTATAGAGAAACTCATTAAGAAAGGAATGAGCATTGAAACGGCTCTTGTAGCTAAAGGAATTATCAAGCTCAATAGAGATAATGACAACACAAATTATTCAGGGGACAGAAACAGATTTTGGTATAAGAACAAGAATGTCACTAATGATGGTGTTGTTGATACGAGAGCGGTGAATGCAAATCAACCCCCATTCACAATTAAGAAATTGAGTGTTCCTAACATGTCAACTATGGAACAAAATCAAGCACCAAGGAGTAATGTTACTCAACAGCCGCAATATCAACAGCATGCTCAACAGCCACAATATCAGCAAAATGCTCAACAACAGCATGCGCAACAATATAATCAACAACAAGGCCAACAACAAAATCAACAACGCAAACCCTTCCAATCGCGGGATGGGCCTCCTCGATAGTTTACACCATTGGGAGAGCCTATTGAATCAGTAATGAAGCAATTAATACAAGCGAAATTTATCAAGCTACCAGATATTAAAGCAGAACCAGCGGTAAAGCCACATTGGTGGAATGATAATGCGTACTGTGAGTATCATCGGTCCAAAGGACATAAAACTGCTTCATGTTTTCAACTAAAACATATGATTCAAGATTTATTGGAGCAAGGAGTAATTGAGATAGATCCACCCCACCCGACCTCTAACACTTATCATACTATTTTCAAAACTCCTTTGCTTGATCATGACAAGGGTAAAGCGTCTTCTTCCAACTTTGCTCAAACGGCCAATTATGCAAATACCGGTTATTACAATGTTATTAATTGTTTTAATGCGTCAAATGAGTATGTTTCCACCTTGCGAATAAAAGAACAAGATCCTTCTTGTGCCGTCACCACTCGTCGCTCTAAAATCGTCTTGAAAGCAGCTCCTGCCGCTCCTCCCAAACCAATTCCTGCAAGTCAGTATAATCTTTTGGATCATCTAGGAAAAACACCTGCACAAATATCCATTCTAGAGTTGTTGAAAATGTCTCCCATGCATCGTGCAGTCCTAGATAAAGCTTTGACTGAGTCCACTATCCCAACAAATATTGATGTTGACCAATTTCAAGTGTGGATTGGACATTTAGCCATTTCCCAAAGTGTCGCATTTTCTGATAGTGATATCTCACCTGATAAGCTTCCCCATAATGACCCTTTGCACCTAGAAGTCTTTGTCCATAATTGCAAAATCCGGTGAGTCTTGATAGATGGTGGAGCAGGTCTTAATATCTGCACCTTGAGAGTGGTCATTGGCCTTGGATATACAGAAAATGACATTGATGCTTCTAAAAGAATAACAATCAAAGCCTATGATGACGCTGAGCGCCCATCCAAATGGATAATTACCTTGCCTATCAGAGTTGGTCCAGTGACGGAAAACACTTTCCTACAAGTCCTAGACCTTGACCTCCCTTATAATATGATCCTTGGCCGTCCATGGATCCATGCCATGAAAGCGGTTCCATCCACTTATCATCAATGTCTAAAATATCCTCACAATGGAACTAAGATAACAATTCCAGGAGATCCTAATCCATTCTAGTTCTGTGCTACCCTAAAGGATACTCCTTGGCAGCAAGTCCCAGTCAATAGAGAGGCGAAATCAGACAGTTATGTGGATCCCAATGCATTGTTAGATGCTGTCAAAGGAAAATTGAAGATACAGGATCAAGGGTGTGGAGAATATTCAATGGACCAAACATTCCTCATCGGGAATTTGCCAATATCTCCGAAGTCATATGGAAAACCGCATTTATTGCAAAAGGAACCCAAGGTCATTATTCAATATCAGCCTCCTACTACATTTGCAAGATGGGGAGAACTTGACAAAGAAACTGTAGATGATGATGTCATAGATTGGCTCTATAAGGATCCAACTGAAACCCCACCTGTCAAGTTGCCAGTGGAATTATATGGCAAAGGATTTACTATGCTGCAGAAGAAAGGATATGATGGCTGCAGTGGCTTAGGCCTGAACAACAATGGAAGATTAGAACTTGTCATACCCAAGATGCGACCCCCAACTTTAGGGTTAGGTTTTGTACCATTACGAATTGGATCCACATCTACCAAAATGCCCACGTGTCGAAAAGGGCGTGACTCTGACGATGAAATAACACCTAAGGATATCCGACCCGAGACTGATTCTAATGAATGGGAGTGGAGTTCTTTTTCTTCCAGCTCCTATGCCCTTGACAATATCTTCATTGACCTATGATAATTTGCCTATGGAGGACAAACATGAAATAACTCCTCTTCCTAAAACATGTCCTCATGCTTGGATAGAATCATTCTGGGATCCAAGTTCCGAATCCGATACAAGCAGTTCAAATAGTGACACCACAGATGTTCACATTTTTACTATATCAACCTTCTCTATCCTTACAATTGATGATGACATGCCCCTCATTTATCCCTAGCTTATCCAATATGACCAACAAGAACCGCTCACATTGGACTGTTTTCAAAATGACGAAGCAATTGCAGAATTCCTGGGACTACGGGAAGGCATACCACAAGGCGATCATAAGGCAGGATTTTCTATTGACCTGGATTCAACAGCATATTTTGGGGAGTCAACTCCCTCTTCCAGTCATGAAAAAGAACAAGAAAAGAAAAAAAGTCAAAAGAATAGATCTTTGAGTGAAAACCGTAAGGCACTCTCTGATCATACAAAAGTAAAAATAAAAGACGTACTTGCGGGTGAAAACCTTTCTGAGGCACCCAAAGGTGGAAGAGTGGACGTACCCCTATCAATTCAAGATAAATCAACACTGCTGGTGGAGATGACCGAGGAAATCAATCTGGGAACACCTGATAACCCTAAAGTCATTCACTTTGCTACCTCCCTGTCAAAACAAGAGAAAATAGATTTTATCAATTTCTTTCTGGAGAAGAAGATCAGCTTTGCGTGGTCCTATGCAGATATGCCTGGCCTCGATCCCGAGTTAGTCCTTCATTATTTGCCATTGAAAGCAGATGCTAAGCCCGTTAAACAAAAGCTTAGAAAGATGCATCCTCAGGTGGCTCTTTTGGTCAAAGTGGAGCTAAAAAAATTACTAGATGTGGGCTTCATCAGACCCATTGATTATGCAGACTGGATTTCAAACTTAGTACTAGTTAGCAAGGTAACTGGGGGCATCAGAATCTGCACAGATTTCAGGGACCTGAATAAAGCATGCCCTAAGGATGATTTTCCATTGCCAAACATAGACATCATAGTGGATATGACAGCTGGATATGAGATGCTTTCACTAATGGATGGTTTCTTCGGCTACAACCAAATCCGCATTGCACCCGAAGATCAACATAAGACCACATTCACCTATGCTTGGGGCACCTATTGTTGGAATGTGATGCCCTTCGGTCTCAAAAATGCCGGTGCAACATATCAAAGAGCAATGACGACAATTTTTCATGATTTCATGCATACTTTGATGGAGGATTATGTTGATGACTTGTTATGCAAATTTGTTACCAGAAATAGTCATCTAGCCATCCTGGGCCCAATCTTTGATAGAATGGAGACCTACAAACTCAGACTCAATCCAAAGAAGTGTGTCTTTGGTGTTACAGTTGGCAAATTACTTGGATATATTGTTTCTCACCGAGGCATTGAGGTCGACCCCGCCAAGGTCAAAGCAATAATGGATATGCCTCCACCTTCAAACCTCCGGCAATTAAAAAGTCTGCAAGGAAAGCTCCAATCAATTCGCCGCTTCATAGCTCAGTTGGCCAACAAATGTCATCCATTCCAGCATCTATTGCACAAAGGTGTCACTTTTAAATGGACTGAGCAATGCCAATCAGCCTTTCAAGCTCTCAAAGATTATTTGCTGTCACCGCCTATTCTAATGCCTCCTATCGATGGCAAGCCATTTTTATTGTATATCTCTACAACTGAAACAGCATTAGGAGTTCTCTTGGCTCAACAAGATGAGAGCGGCAAAGAAAGAGCTATTTACTATATTAGCCGGACACTGGTAGGCTATGAGCTAAATTATTCAACTATTGAAAGGGCATGCTTAGCAGTGGTGTTTGCAACACAAAAGCTCCGACATTATATGTTAAGCCACCAAACATTGTTGGTTGCAAAAATTGATCCCTTAAAGTATTTGCTTAGCCGAGCAGCTTTAACAGGTCGCCTAGCAAAGTGGGTCATGATCCTCAGTGAATTTGATATTCTGTATATGGAGCGAAAGGCGATCAAAGGACAAGTCATAGCAGATCAACTTGCAGACGCTCCTATTTCTGACGATCATCCCATGTTGACTGATTTTCCAGATGAATCAGTCTTTGCTTTCACATCTTCTAATGAATGGAAGTTATACTTTGATGGGTCCCATACTAAGTTCAGGTCTGGAGCAGGTATCCTATTTGTCACCCCTCAAGGTGACGCTATTCCAAAGTCTTACAGAATCACTTTCCACTGTACCAATAACATTGCAAAGTATGAAGCATTGGTCACAGGACTCCGAGTCGCAGTCCATTGGAACATCACGCATTTGCAAGTCTATGGAGATTCTCAACTAGTCATCTGACAAGTCAATGATGACTATGAAACAAAGGATGAAAAGCTTATTCCTTATAAGAACATGGTAGATTTATTCAAGACAAAATTCACAACTATCCATTTCAGTCAAGTGCCAAGAATGCAAAACAAGTCGGCAGATGCAATGGCTATGATTGCTTCCATGTTGAATATGCCTCATAATATGGACAAGTATGAATTCTTGGTTGAACAATTGATGGTCCCCTCTTTTGACATTTTGACAGCTGATGTGATGTGTGTTCTTGTTGGTCCCAACTCCCCATGGTACAATGACATATATCAGTATTTGAAATCCCAAACCTTACCACCTAACTTTTCTGCTAACCAACGCCGAGCCTTTATTCGACAGACAGCCAAATATGTCATCATCGCTGACACCCTTTACCGTCGTTCCTTTGACCATACCCTCCTCAGGTGTTTGGATTCTGACGAAGCACAAATGCCTTTACACAAGGTTCATGACGGTATATGTGGGGGCCATTTCAATGGTCTTAGCTTAGCCAAAAAGTTGATTCGTGCTGGGTATTATTGGCCTACTCTGGAAAAAGATGTTCATGATTTTGTTAAAAAGTGCTACAAGTGCCAGATCCATGGAAATTATATTCATGCACTAGCCCAAGAACTTCATTCTGTCATATCTCCATGGCCCTTTTCTCAGTGGGGATTGGATCTTATCGGCAAGATTCAGCCAACATCTGCAAATGGACACAAGTTCATTATTACAGCTACAGAGTATTTTACCAAATGGATCGAAGCCATCCCCATGACCTATATCACTAGTGTCCAAATTTCAAAATTCTTGTTGAACTATATCATATGCAGATATGGGGTACCCCTTGCCATAGTCACAGATAATGGTCGACCTTTTAAAAATAAAGATGTCAAAGAGCTTTGTGACAAGTTTCATATTCAACACCGTTTTTCCAGTCCATACTATCCACAGGGGAATGGTCAAGTTGAAGCATCAAATAAGACCATTATCAAGATCCTGAAGAAGGTTGTCAATGATGCTGGTCGAGATTGGCATGTATAGTTAAATCCAGCACTATGGGCCTATCGCACTTCTATCCGCACACCTACTGGCGCAACACCTTATTCCTTGGTGTATGGTGCGGAAGCCATTTTACCTTTGGAAGTCGAGATTCCTTCCTTGCGAGTCTCCTTGCAACACCTGATTGATGATGAGACACACAGAGTCTCTCGGTTGCATCAACTTGAAATGTTACATGAAAAGCGTCAAACAGCTTTGACACATTTGCAAGCATATCAAAACCGTCTCCGTCGCTCTTATAATAAGAAAGTCAAAGGGCGACACTTCGAAGTGGGAGATCTGGTTTTAAAGGCAAATCCCAAGAATGCACAGTCTACTGACATCATCAAGGGCAAGTTTGAACCTAATTGGGTTGGGCCTTTCATAGTAACTGCAGCCTATGGCTCGGGGGCATATCAGCTTGCGACTCCAGAAGGTGAACCCCTGTCTGATCCTATCAATAGCATGCATCTTCGCAAGTACTGGGCATAATTTTCTATCAGCACTTCTTCAAATATGATCCTGAAAAAAATACAAAAAAAAATGCAAAAAATCAAAAAACGCCAAAAAAAAAGAGAAAAAAAGAAAAAAAGAGAAAAAAAGCAAAGAGTAAAAAAATGATTCGCCCTGTAGTGAAAACCTGGCAAACAGGCGCTTTGGGCAAGTACCATGGTGAAAACCTGGCAATCAGGCGCCATGAGTAATGAGATTATTGCTTCGCCATCTATCATGACTTCTAGCTATGTTCTTTCTCAGCTGGTTTATCATGCTTATCTTCGTCTCGACCAAATGTTCTATTCCAAGCCTGTTATTGGTCAACATCACTGTCTTGCCTACTCCAGTTTCTTGCACATATGTTTTGGTCCCAGTCTATGTGTCTTTCAAGTACGCATTGGGTGCCTTCCCCTCGTCATGATCAATCACTGGAGCGTTTAAATCCAACAATGTCCTTAAAAAAGTCTTAAAAATCAAAAAATGTCCTGAAATAAAACAAAAAAAAAAAATTCAAAAATGTCCTTAAAAAATTCAAAAAAAAAATTGAAAAATGTCCTGAACAAATCATAAAAATTGAAAGATGTCCTGAAAAAATCTTCCAAAAACATTTAAAAATGTCCTAAAAAAAATTCAAACAAAAAAATTGAAAAATGTCCTGAAATAATTCTAAAAATCAAATAATGTCCTGAAAAAATCCCTAAAAATCAAATAATGTCCTGAAAAAATCCCTAAAAATAAAATAAAGTCTTGAAAGAAAACGAACAGAAACAATTGTAAAATCTCGAAAAATAAAAACAAACATTTTGCAAATAATTATTCTTGTTGTGCATAAGACAAGTCACTGAGCATTCCTCCAACGACACTCGCAATCCATTTAACGTTGTGCTTTAATGGAATCACGCTTAAACAAATGAACTTTTTCAATCAAACCAGACATTCAAACTGATCAAAATTGTCATATCAATCAACCTCAAAATCATTTGTCCTTGTCTCTACTATCATGGGTCTTATACAGGGTGTGGTATACTCGAAACCAGACTGTGTCCTGTCTTAGACGGGGTACCGCATGTCCTGAAACCAGACAGCATGATCGTCTTATCAACGCTTTCAACTTTTGACAATGAAGATCAAGATGTTTGTTTGATTTGCTGGAATTTGTGCATCTTATTTTTTTACTGATTTATCTTTGGCTTCGGCCATGTTCCTATGTTCCTCGATGATGTCACTGAGTGATTTAGAGTGACCGGGATGGTTCATGGTCCTTTTTTTTTTATTGTGATTGTTGTTTGTCTGTGATGTGTCTGTCTTTTGCAAAAAGGGTTGCATTTCAGCTCTGGCCTTCAATGCCATGATGCTACGCATCCGTTTTGCTACATTAAATAAAGGTTCTCACCTACAAAGTGCATTGGTGAAAGCAAGTTTTTCTTCATCTCCAACTATCCTCTGTCTAATTTCTTCTTACTAACATTTCTTCTGTCCATCTTGGCAGTCCATTCGAACCTATCATCTTCTATCATTCTTACCGATCAATTGGCCTCTTTTCTGCATGTTTCCGGCCAATTCCTCGAGGGGGCATGCATATGTCATTGTTATTGTCTGGGGCATTTTCATATGTCATTGTTAGCATCTGGGGCATTTTCATTATTGTTCTTTGAAACAACGCTTAAAATCACATTGTCTCAAAGAGGGGCAAAATGTAGACACCTAAAAATGGTCAACGCTTGCGAGGTCATACTTTAACATTTGCGCATTGCCTCATTTTAGGTTTTTGCATCGCATTAACATTTCTCCTATGTCATGCATTTGGTCTTTATCATTTGCGAGCATCGAGTCCTTCTTCTGCATTCTTCATTTGTCTCGCTCTCAAATTTGGTCTTGTCGACAACAATCTTCAATCATGATTTTGGGTCGATCTTTGTCCTTGTCAATCTTGTCATATTGCGATCGATTTGTCATCGATCCTTGCATCTTCAATCATGTCAATTTGGATCAATTAGTCATTGTTCCTCGTCAATTGGCGCATTTATCAATCAACTCATTTATTAATTCAAAATCATGATCAAATCGACATCAAATCAATCTTACATCAAGACCTAATTGTCATCCTTGCGTTTCTAATTCATCTTCCAAGGTTTTATGATTTATTCATTTAATCTTGTTTGGCATTTTCCCTCTAGGTTAAATAAATTATTTATTTATCCTAAGTCTTCTTGTCACAATTAAATGTTCATTTAATTGGCTAATTATTCCTCTTTGTGAATTAATTAATAAATGACAAATTATTAATTAATTCACTAAATTTCCTAATTTCATTATTTCCTAATTCCTAATTTCATTATTTACCTAATTTCCTAATTTCCACCTATTTTCTAATTTCCTAATTTCCACCTAATTAACTTGTCTCTAGTTCTCCCTATTTTTGTGCTTTGGTGGAAGCATGAATTTCTCATGCGTCATACTTTTGGCATAGCAAGATGTCATAAGGTCCTAGTTCTCTAACCATTGCATTGGAAATATGTCATAATTCATGACATAGAAGGTGTCATAACCTTCCTTTTTTGTTCCATTTTTGAAATCAATTGCCTCTAATATCCATTTCATGCTAATTTGATCTTTTTCTCCAATTTCTCTATAAATTGGATGAATTTCTTCACTCAAATCCCTTGATTCTTGATTCCCGAATGCCTAATCAAACTATCGAACTTATGCTTCTAGTACTCTTGATCAAAAATCTCGTCTACTTGCTTTCAATTGTATGTGCACTTGTAGGTGAGATCCACAAATCCAATTGAAGAGGAAAGAAGAACAATGGAGCCACATGGAAGAAGCATCCAAATTGTCATCTGGTTTGCATGATCTTTGCTTTTGAATGCTTTGTTTTTATGTCTCTATTGAGTGTGCTTAGGATTAGATCATTGCAATGAAAGTTTTTGTGATTGAGCTATTATGTTTATCTTGCTTTGATGATTCCTAATTCCGATGCTACACAAACCTTCACAATTAGGAATGCTCCAAGAAGGAAGATAGACTTGACTACAACCGGTGAAGACATGAGGATGAAGACCGGTACTGCAAGGAGAAACAATGTCAATCCAAAAGGAAAAGGAAAGTTAAGAGAAGATATCTTCACTAGAAGTAAGAAATTGAGAGGAAAACCTAGAAGACCTCCAACTGGTAGAAGACAAAGAAATGTTGTTTCCCACAAGATATGTCCCTGTAGAAGCAAAAATGAAGAATCCAAACTGGTAAGATCCTCTCATGTTTGACAAAATAAATTTATAAGTAATATGTCCTCCTTCTCTGGTTACTGCTTTGCATGAAAATATTATAGCCTTAGGGTGGATGAATGTAAAAAGAGGTCTAGGAATAGACAAAGTGTTTTTCCTAGGAATAACAATTTAGTTTGTCAAAGATGTAATAGACTTGGCCTTAAAAGTCATGAAAGTAGAAAGAAGAACATTCAGTTCTATGACAACTGGTATAACAATTATGCTCAATATGGAAGTGGTTATAGAGAATATGAAAATCAAAGAGTAGCATGGAAAAAAAGGAGAAGTGTTCCTGCAGGATCAAGAGGTCCACTGGTACCGGTTGTTGGATAGAATAGCATGACCAGAAGAAGATGGTTAAACCAGTTTGATAGGAGGTCCTCAAGATAACTGCTTGGTATGAACATAGTTTGCTTCTACAACAATTCTTCACATCATGCTATAGAATCTGGTAGAGCATGGACAAATCACCAGAAGAAGGTAAGACCTTCTCCCAATACTACAAATGAGAAAAAAGGGAGATCAAGCAGGTATGGAGGAAGAAGGAAGAGAGTAGAACCATGGATCGACACTGTGCATTCAATGCACAAGTGATATCTCCTAAGGCTGAAAGGAGATGTAGGACCTTAGGGGGAGTTACATATTTATCACATCATTCACCCTCATAATTAAAATGGATGAATGGAAGGACAAGTTGTTGTCGGTATAAGGAAGAAGATGAGATAACAGTATGTGTAGTTGCTACCTTGGTTACACATCTACCTATGAGAGATGAATTACTACTACATGTGTCAGTGGATGGCTAAATTTAAATTGGGATCAAAGGAACTTGACATAAGAAGACAAAGGTTAGAGGAAGATGCTCCGGTGGAGATGCTGGTCTGGTAGAGTAAACCGATATGTGCAGTTTGCAACCGGTATGAATACTGACCAGTATTGCAAGTTATGTAAGTCAATGTATTCCAAGATTATTATAGTAAGTCTAGTAGCATGGATTCAGGTGATTATGTCTCAGGTGATATTGGAAAAGCCCTGAATGAAATGTGTTGGCCCGGTTATTGATCATATATGCATGCATATTTTTGGGCTAACTGGTTTGATTTTTGGCATGATAGTGATGTGGTATGGCACTATGTTAATATAAGATCATACCATAAGCTATGATGGATATAATGGAGCTGAAAAATCATCTGTAGATCACATATGCACATCTCAACTAGTATATGGTGCAGATTGGAGCTCTGATTTAGAACCTAACATGCAAATATGACCTAAGATCTATGGCTCAGGGGGAGTTCACAACCATATTTTCTGATTGGTATCAGACATGCTAGAAACAAAGGGAGTTCAAGTGTGTATGGCTATACTGGTATGATTGAGAGTTTGGGATGCGCTCATCAGTCTGTGTTTGTGAGGTATTTCAATGTCTAGTCAATTTGTACTTAACTGAAATCACAATTGGACCACCAAGAGAGTTGCTTGCAAAGATGGAGAGTTACCTACTTAGGGGGAGAACATACATTTGCTATCAGAGAATACACAAGTGATATCAAATTGATATCAGTGTCAGCTTCAACACTTGGTATCAACAAATTGGGGTTAGAATAACTTTTTGCATATCAAAGGGGAGATGATACAATCTGACTAGCAAGCAAGTGAAATTCATTGACACATTTTTTTTCCTATAATTGGTATTAGATTGGTATATACACTTGGTAGCTGAGCAATTGGTGTCAGTTGATGTTTGAGCCCTCCATCTCAAGTGTTGCTGATTGAGAGGATGCAGAGAAAATGGTCAAAGGAGGAGAAGGAATCGGTAGAATGCTCTGTCAGTGCCCTTTGCCATTGTTATCAAAGGGGGAGAGAGAATCTATAGTATACCGGATACTACGTGCATTGACATCAATGCCAAAGGGGGAGATTGTTGGCATTGTGTTGTCATTGATGTCAACTAGTATAGTATTACAATCGGTATGAGAGGTTGTTGGTATAGTTGTCATTGATGTCAACTAGTATAGCAGGTTACCGGTATAGCTTGTCAATGATAAGAAGAGAATTTCAACTAGCATTGTGGTCATTGGTGTCACCAGTACACAAGTTAGTGTTGGCTTTTGTTGGAGACATAAGTTGAGAGGTTGACCAATTAGTAAGTATTGGAGACCGATATGGTATGACTATCGGTGAGTGATGTGTTGGAAGTGTATGGTTGCCAATCGGTATGCATGTGACCAGTAAGAAAGAAAGGTGAGCTATTGAAGAAGTGCAGAACTAGTATGTAGTTGGATACAGTAATGTGAAATAATAGGACTCCAATCGGTAAGTGATAATGCTTTGTTTATCTCTCAACACGAATGGAATAAATTATAACTCTCTAGGATAGGCTAGTTAAGAAGTTAAAGGCATGTGATTGAAGGCTCACACCAGATGAACTAGTGAAACACAAAGATGCCTCAGGTGTAGGAAACTAGAGATGTGTACCGAATCAGCAAGAGAAAGTATGATGAGCTACCGGGACATAAGAGGAAGAGTAAGTGTGATGAGTTTGTCACTTTGACAAACCAGTCAAGATGATGTCCAAGATAATCAAGGAGAAGGAAAAGATTAGTACTTATAGACAGAGACTGCAACCGAAATGTAGATGCAAATTGATTCATTAACAGTTGAAAATTGCTAGCATGATGATATCATGCATGTTACAGGTTTGAATGTAGGAGATATTACCAGTATAGATGTTCACCGATAAAGCTGACAAAGTGACAAGTGAATGGCTCCTATTTGATGAAGATGGGCATACTGTGGATTGACAAGGTTAGGTGATGGGGTTAATGTGTTCCACTGACAGAACAACAAAGTGCAGACTTGAAGGATGACCCATTGATGTATAATTAGCTTTGAGTTACTGAACTGATAGATGAACATCGGTTGTGTGTTGTGGTCGGTGACAGGGTCTAAAATGACACAGTGACTATGTTGAGGTGCATGCCGACAGAGATGCCACGTGAAGTCTAGGTGTCAAACAAATGGACCGTACATTATTAGTGAGGCTGCTGGTGATTGGTCGACATTAATATCGATGGCGTAAATCATGGGTCAAGAGAAAAAGGATGCGGATCATGACAGATCAGAGGACAAAGATCTAATTCGTTGGCATCATGATCGATGCAGTGTGTTTAGGTTATGATCGAATGTGGTGAAGGGGACCACAAACTCATTAATCATGATTGACAAGTGCAAACCAACAAATAGGTCGTGTTTGCTAAATATGGTAAACATGTTTTGGATGCAACGAGATTGGCGAAGTTGAGTGATCCATTGCAGGTGGTAAATCTCTAGGATCAGACCTGATTGGATTTTGTATGCCTCGTGGTCAATGAAGAAACCCTAGACATGTGAAGTTTGAATGTCGGTCTTGGTAGGAAAACTCACATATAAATATGTTGACTAAAGATCGAAGATGATTGATGCTACCAGATGATTAGGTGTTAGATATTGAAGAGTAGAGAGTGAAAGTGCAGTAAAGAACCAACCTATTAGAGAGTTCACTGAAGATCATAGTGATTTTGTGTTGGAAGGTGCAATCGGTAAGGGGGTTTAACAGAGGTTTAACTGGTAAGGTTAGAATGACTGATAAGCTATAAAGTGTGTTGCAGTCAAGTGAACCAGTGGTACTAGAACCTGCGGGAAGGCATCAAAAGGTGTTGCAGTGCAGTGGGAGTGTCAGTGAAGATCCGACAAGGCAAGATCAGTGCAGGTCTTGATGAGTAAGGATTGAACTGATAGAGATCAGAGTGAACAAAACCTGCAAAGTGAAGAGTACCGGTGGTGGCAAGTAGTAGTGCATCTGAGTGAGCAGAGAACCAACAAAGAGTACAGAAGAGGAAGACTGGTTGAGAAGAGTAGAACCAGAAGAAAGATTGCAGAGGTTACATAACTCATTTATAACTAGGTTATTACTTTGTATTGATATATATCATTGTAATCACTAAGTTGGAGCTTGGTGCAAGGGTTGGTGTTCCTTGGGTGGGTGCCCTAAAATTGATTATTAATGTTTATTGTGAGGTTGGATTGGAGCAGTAGACTCTAACAATATTTCTCATTGAGATTTTTCGCATGTTGGGTTTTCCTCGTACATCTAATGTTATGTGATGTTCCTTTTGTGTGTGCTTCCATTTGAGTCATTTCCCTATCTCACTGGTATATCCACCTTGTGTTAGATCTGTTGATCGATACATACACACTTATTATTAAAAGGGTTAAGTTTGAAAACCACTGATTCACCCCGCCTCTTAGTGGCATCTTGTGTTCTACAATTTTATGACACTACATATTGTAATTGAAAATGCATCACCACTTGTGTCGACTTGAATTTCATCATTAGAATACTACCTGCAACATATTAGTTTCACAAAATACAAAGGAAATTTTCGGCAAGTATATTTAGCGTTTTTGTTTTCTGTATTAGCGCTTTTGCATATAAAGTTAGTGCATTTGCTAAGTTTAGCGCATATGCTCATTTTGTTAGTGCATGTGTGATGTATGTTAGCACCTTTACTTGGTTAGTGCTTTTGCTATGAGTGTTTGCACTTTTGATCCTTAAAACAATGCTTTTGATTGTTTCACGCATAAGCTCGAAGATTTAGCACTTTTGTGAAAAAATGTTCATGCATATGTATGGTTTAGCACCTGTGTTCAATAGAATAGAACTTTTGTTAAAAAGATTAGCACTTTTTCTTCAGATGAATTTGTTTGATGGATTTCATAGTAAAAAATCACTTTGACGATTAGATTTAGGCATTTTGATGTGCAATTGTGATGAATTGGTACTTGATTGTTTGATTTGATAATGTTGATTGATAGGATAAATGATTGATCGATTTGATTTGATTAGATAGATTATCTCTAAGAAACCGATTTAGTTTATGATGAAGAGCATAGCAGAGTGTGATTGAACTCAGTGATTGATAGAAAACCATGATTGATAGGTTTAAATTGATTTGATAGCCTCATTTGCTTCATGTGAAAAGATTTACCAATTGTTGATGTTAGAGATTAGCAATCTCTTTGATTTGATAGATAGATGATTGATGATTGAATTATCTTGGTAAACATGAGAAACTTGATGTTCTCTAGTGTCGGGAGAAATTCCCAGCGATGCAGCACTTAGTGCCAGAGCTTACATAGGCAGAGGTGAGACATATAGATGCCTATAGATTACGCCACTTATTATACATGCCTGATATTACCCATAATAGGGGATTGTTGATAGCGTTAGCCGAGAGATTGCATAGTGAGCATAACACTTTCCACCTGCCCATGGGTGATATTAGTGTGACGCTTGAGGATGTCTATAGGATTCTCCACATTCCAGTGACTGGTGAGTTAGTTCAGTATGATTTTTCAAGATCATGGAGGGACCGAGGTGTGTAGAGCTGTATTTGGTGATGAGAGAATTTAGAGAGGAGAGATCCAATGGGAGGGTATGATTATGTAATATGAGACTCTCCCTGTGATTCTTGTAGGTTTGATTCGGGGATTCATCTATCCAGATTGGAGATCTCAAGGTTTTTTTGTTGGTTGGGATGAGATTCTTCAGAGCATGATGCAATGTTAGACTTGATATTCGTGAGGTGTTTGTATGCTTTCTCATTTGTATCATGATCTTCATCAGGTTGTTTTCGATGAGGGTGCTAGTCTATCGACAGGATGCACACTTTTGCAGATCTGGTGCTGGGAGCACATTGCTATTATGTGGCCTATTTATCATAGAGTTTGTGGTGAGAGACAACCATATGTTTATCTATATGTAGGTATCCTTACTCAGCATAAGCTCGATAAGATGGAGTATTGGCGTTGGGTTCTTGATTCATTGGATAGTGTTATTTGGAGACCTTATATCGATTGTGAGCCATGGATGGATGATGATCAGACATTACCGTTTATTATTGGTCAGACTCCATACATTATTTAGAGGTAGTTGATTAGTCACATTTTGAGATAGTTTGGTATCATTCAACCCATCCCTACTAGTGTCACAATATATGCATGATGGTACAAAGATAGGTGAGATTGGGGACCTTCTTTGTCATTTGAGTTAGAATGTGTAGAGTTTCTGGCTACTCCTAGGGTAGCTTATGATATAAGATTGTACATTCTAGATCCTGGGGTTACTGCAGATTATGCTCAGTACATACTGGCACACTCGTTTCCTCATATTACCGATCCAATAGATCCTCTTCCCAGCTCAGGAGATGAGGATGACGATTCTGATGATCTAGTTATCAGAAGATGGAGATGGAGATGAGATCTTAGAGCTTCTTAAGAGGCTGGAGGGGATGGAGATGAGGGTGGAGATGGAGGTGGTGGTGGTAGAAGACCTAGATGGAGAGTAGGTCGATTGAGAGTTCGTGGAGGACCGTTTGGACTAGTTGGAAGGATTGGGAGACCACTTCCTATGGGTGAGAGAGAGGTTGGGCGGATTGGGAGGGATATTGGCAGGGCAGGGATGAGATCACCGAGAGGGTTGCCATCTATAAGAGGAGGCAGGATGACTAGACTATATGGGGGTTGTAGGAGAGGCATTGATTTTGGTTAGATTCAGCCAGACCCTAGGGTTATTGCAGCGCATGGTGGAGAGGATGAGGATTCAAAGGATCATCTTCCACTCATTAGATGATGGGTTTTGAGAGCTACTCGGACTAAGATTCCAGCAGATGGATAGGGAGGTGGAGATGAGGGTATTGGGGTTCATGTGCCACAACAAGATGTGCTAGAGTAGGAGACCGTGGATAGTCTTAGAGCATAGATAGATCAACTTAGAGCATAGGTACAAACACTCATGACAGAGAGAGATAGAGCTGTTAGGAGACAATGGGATACTCAGGGTCTCCTTGATCACATTCAGTAGGTTGGATCAGGCACTCTCTCTGCTGAGACTTCCCATTGGCGATGACTATATGAGGATTTAGTCATAGAGAGCCAGAGAGCAGGTAGTTATCATACCACTATGAGGATGGATACTAGCAGCGGTGGAGTCATGGGACCTCCTCAGAGGAGTGGTGATTGTGGGAGATAGAAATTTGGAGGATCTTCTCACCCACAGCCATAAAGATGAACAAAGTCAAGTGGTAGTGGTACAGGACAACCATGACTTGACTTTGTATTGATGAGACATTTGTACTTTTGATCTGGTATCATTGTATACTTGGACTTTTTACTATTTTTATGATGATCTATATGTTGACATGGACTCTATATGATGATGATCTTTATTATGCATGTTACTCTATTTTATGATGAACTATATGCATTGATTTATATGGATGATGTTATGATCTTTTCTCTTCATGATGATGCTCTATATGATGATGTAATGATAAATGTTTTTTTATTTTTGATTTTGATGATCATAGATGCAAAAGAAAATGATTACTAACTTAAATGATGCAAATGCAATGATCTACATGGGAATGCAAATGAATGAGTATGTAATATGTTATTCAAATGTTTTTGATTTTTTATAAGTAATGCTTATGATGATTATGAATCTAAGTGAAAAGACGCAACTAAATGATCTTTAATGAAATGATAATGTAAATAATAATGATGATATACTACATGATTAATGAAATGTACTAAATTGAATGCAAACTAATTGAAATGGATGATGATTTTTAAAAAAATAAAAAATAAAAATGAATGCACCTACAATGATCAAATGCAATTTTTTTTTTGTTTTTTTTGTTTTAGTATACTCAATCTTTATTCGGACTGTTGATCTATGAATGAAATGAGATGCTTATATTGGAGATGAATAATGAACTAATCTAAAAATGGTCTAACTAAAAATGATACTGCCATTCTTCATATGCTTGTCTTGTAATAGTGCTTGATTTTAGCATTGAGCTTTAAAATGTTGTAAGAAAATACAAGAAACTTGACATAATGATCCAAGATGACCTGAGTATTTCTTACATGGATTTTGATATAGCAAGTTAATACAGGCAAATTGATATAATGAATCAAGTTGACCTAAGTATTGCTTGCAGAACAAACAAGGATTATATCCTTTCATGCATGACTTGGAACGTCCTCCTCGATCTTTTGCCGATCATATCCTTAGACATTCACATACCTTAATAAGAGATAAACCACAGACAACAATCAAAGAAAATAATCATGCCCCATCATATCTTCTCTAGTCATGGACATCATTAAGTCACATAGAGTACATGATTAGCAATAAAATCAAGAAATAAACATTGAATCTTGCATGTCATTCACATGTTCTAATGGTCATTAACTGATATAATCATCTTGATGAATGATCTTGGATAATCCTTTATTACTTGCTGGTTGATTCTTTGTTTTCTGAGTTTCACGATTCAGTTATCATGAAATACCTTGATCTTTGTTGCTTGTTAACTATCTCAAAACCCTAGGTGTTTTTGGTTTTTCTAAGTTTTCTAAATGTTTTTGGATTTTCAAAGATTCAAAAGATCACCTTAACAAAAGGAATTAGGATTTTTTCCCCAGCGGAAGCAAAAATTTATTATGGATGTATGAATTGATCAAGATCCAAACCATGGCAAGTTACAAATGCAGATTGATTGATTATGATAAAATCTAAGACAGTGACTACGACATGTTTGTCAAAGATTGATAACTATTGGTAAGCTGCATATTTCCTGCTAATGGTTTAGAGCAATGGATGCGAAAGATGGAATGGATGAGCTAGATAGATGGAGGTGATAGATTGGATATGATGGAGTGGATAGGTGCACAAAGCGATCTCATAGATGGAGGAACTTACTTTTTAGCTAGCACTTGTTTACCAAGTTTTCACCATCTAAATTTATTGTATTTTTTTTATTTTTTCACTGTTTTATGCTTTTTAGGGATTTTCTGCTTTTCTGATTTTTACTGATTTCTTCAGGACTTTATATGCTTTTTATTGATTTTTTTTTCAGGACTTTACATTTGAAGCATAGAATTTCTTGAGATGAATATAATTGATAGGTTCATCAAACCAATCACCTTCAGGGGTGGATAACTTGTATGCTCTTGAGCCATATGCTACTACTATGACAAAAGGTCCTAGCCAATTTGGTTCAAATTTACCCTTCTTTTCTCGATCTTGCTAATTTCATGGATTCTCCCTTAGAACTATATCTCCAATCTAAAAATGTGTGGCGTGACTCTATGATTATAACTTCTTGCCATTCTCTATTGATATACTTTCAAATGATCTGTTGCATTTTGGCGACGTTCCTGGATCAGTTCAAGTTCTTGGAGTCTAGAGACTTGTTTTTCTTCTTCTGGTATAAGACCTTTCAAGGAAACCCATAGAGAAGGTATCTCTACTTCTATGGGTAAGATGGCTTCTGATCCATAGACTAAACAATATGGAGTTACCCTTGTTGGTGTGTAGATGCTGGTTCGATATGCCCAAAGAGTAGGATTCAGCTGAATGTGCCAGTCTTTTCCAGCGTCATTGACTGTTTTCTTCAAGATTTTCAAGATAGTCTTGTTTTATGCCTCAGCTTGACCATTTCCTTGTGGATAATATGGAGTAGAAAACCTATGTTGCATATGAAACTGCTCACATAGTTCCTTCACATCTTGATTCTTAAATGGTCATCCATTGTCAGTGATAATGGTCATAGGAACTGCATAGTGACATATTATATAATTCAAAATGAATGATGATATTTGTTTTCCTATCACTTTTGTCAGAGGTACTGCTTCAATCCATTTAGTGAAATATTCAATAGCACTTAGACTGAACATATGTCCATTAGAAGATGAAGGATTTATCTTTCCTACCAAATCAAGGCCCCATTGAGAAAATGGCCATGATCCGGCCATAGGATACAATTCTTGTGTTGGAGCATGAATGAGATTCCCATGGATCTAACATTGTTTGCATTTCTTGGCATATGTGAATGAATCTCTCTCCATAGTAGGCCAATAGTAACCCATACGAAGAAGTTTCTTATCTAGTGTTAATCCACTTGAGTGTGTGCCATAAATACTTGTGTGAACTTTGTTAAGAATTTTTTTAGATTCTTCTTATTCAAGACATCTCAATAAAGTACTATCTAGACCTTGCATATATAAGGTATCAGCAATAATAGTATAGTGGGATGGCTGACAGATAAGATTTCTTCTTTGATTGCGATATAGGTCAGGAGCAAGGATATTCTCTTTTAGTACTGATAGGTTTAGCCGTATAAGGATTGATTGATCCCTGATATATGACAAATCATGTAGGTATGTTGGGATTGAATGGTAGGGGTTAAGATATGTTCCATGAGGAATTCGTAACGTTGTTGATTCTCCTGATTCTGCAAGAGATGCTATTGTAGCCATTGTATCTGCTTCTTTATTCTTATTTCTTGGGATTTGAGTAAATGATATTTCTGCAAAGTGTTCTTTAAACTCTTCTACCATATGTTTGTAGGGCATGAGCTTGTCATCCTTAGTTTGATAATCATCATTTATTTGGTTGATGATAAGCTGTGAATCACCATAAACATGTAATTCCTTGATATTCCATTCAATAGCCAATTTGAGCCCAATAGTCAATGCTTCATATTCTGCAATATTATGTGTGCATGGAAACCGCAATCTATATGATTTTGGAATTGTGTGTCCCTGAGATGTGATGAATAAAATTCCGGTGCCTGATCCATATTATGTATAAGAACCATCAAAGTATAATTCCCAAAATTTTGTACTTATTGTCAAAATGTCTGCATCAGGAAATTCAATATGCAATGATATGTCATTTTGTAAAGGTGTTTCAACTAATTTATCAGCAATGACCTATCCTTTGATAGCTTTTCAATCAACATACTCTATATCAAATTAACTTAGTATCATAACCCATTTGGCTAATCTGCCTGTCAAAGTTGAATTGTTCAGCAAATACTTTAGTGGATCTATCTTTTCTATTAGCTTCATAGAATGTGTCAGCATATAATGTCACAGCTTCTGAGTTGCAAATACAACTACTAGACATGTCTTCTCTATTGATTTATAATTTAGTTCATAGCCAACAAGAGTTCTACTAATGTAATGTTAGGTCCCGGGGACAACTGAGGAGGGGGGGTTAATCAGTTGTCTAAAACTTTATACCAAAAACAACTTAATCAATTACTGCTTTAATACCGGTGAGACAGTCTATTATACCAGTGGACAGATTTAACAGATAAATGCAATACCGGTAAAGATTAATGCATAAAAACAAAAGATAAAATCATCCAAAACACATGACACCAATGTTTGTACATGGAAACCCTATAAGGGGAAAAACCACAGTGGGAAACCTTACCCACAATTAGATGATACTACTGCAGATAGTAAGTGTACATAAATGGGGTTTGCACATGCAAAAAGGCCAAGCGCCTAGAGCTCACTACTCAAACACAAATGGGAGTCACACTGACTACAATTGGATGGTTAAATCCAATAAGAATGTATTGCACAAAATAGCATCTTCATATGTTGGATTCAGTACCCGTGTAATGCTAATATGCCTTCACAAAAACCTAGCTTCACTTTCAAATGATATCTTTGTGTATAGCTCTACTTAATCTCGCATATCCCTTCACAATATACCTTCTTCACATTCCACATTCGATCTTATAATTAAGACCTTACATTTATACCATAACGTAAGACCAATTTTAGTAGGTCGGCTCTACAAGATATTACAATAAAAACATTTTACAAACAATATAATACCTGATGCAATAACTAATTGAACATGTCAGCTTAATGCATTTACAACATTAATTAATCATCTCCATAGTGTGCCATGCTGATCTGGAAAAGATAAACCTGCTGGTGTAACCCTGGATAACCCTGGACCTATTTGCCGGTAAAAGAAAATATGCAAATATGAATATACCAATGACCAATTCTCCAAGATAAGATGTCCACATGATGTCTTCGACATTACCAAGTGTCTTCCGTGCCATTCCAAGTGCTGGTGATCATTATGTCTTGCTGGTGTACCATATACCAGTAACTATGCAATAGTTACTTGCTTGCAGGTGAATGTTTGTTGGATCTCCGAAATGATTTTAGTAGGTGTTGACATCAATGATAAGCAATGAGGGGCTATAAGGTGTCCCACCATGTTTTGGAACTGGTCTACATCCAAGTATTTTGGAACTGTTGTTTCCACTAAAGCTTTTTCCAAAATTTCCTTATGCATAGGTGAAACTTTGAGAAGTTCCAAAATTGATATTTGAGTGGGTATTCTTTGTAATTTCTCTACTAAATTGTATTGTTGTGAAGTGGATGTTGAGTCTTTTGTTATACCCGAAAAGGTGACCTTTGCTTTGCTTCTGGTAATGACATTGATTGGCTCTAAAGGTGGATTATCTTTAACAATGATGACATTTACCACATCATCATATGTATAAGTGTAGTTCACTCTGGCTTTTCCTTTGTCATATTTTTATTTGGATGGTTTACCTTTGTCATAATTCAGAAGTGGATTTTTGAAAACTAGGTGTGATTCGTTTGTCTTATGGCTATCCACTGTGATAGTTCCATTATCGATTAGATCTTGGATAAGGTGTTTCAATCTCTAATAATCATTTGTTTGGTGTCCTTTATTCTGATGGTAGTTACAAAAATAATTGTCATTCCACCAATTAGGCTTGACTTGTGGTTCATAATTTCTTGCTTCTGGTAAAACAATCAGTTTGTTTGCAAGAAGAGTTTTTAAAGTTGATTCCAATGGTTCTCCAATGTTTGTGAATTTCCTGTGAGGATTGGAGAAGAAAGACTTGGTTTTATTGTTTTCTTGATTGTTATTGTTTGGGATTTGACTTGATAGATTAAAAATTGGTTGTTGTTTTGTAGCACTATTGTCGTCATTTCCTCCATTGATGACATTCCTATTCTTTGACCAGAACTTGGGTTTGTCATTGTTACTATTGTTGTTGTTGTTATAAGAATTATTGTAAAGTTTTAGCTCTCTTTTCTTTACCATCACATTTTCTATTTTTAGACCATTCTCAATCATCTTGGCGAAGGAGGGATGACATTTCATTTTTAGTCGATAACTCATTTCACTGATAAGATTATCAATGAATATACATATCTTTTGTTGATCAGGTACATCTCTTGGATACTTATTAAACATCTGTTTCCATCGTTGCAAGAAGATCATAAAAGATTCACCATTCTTTTGTTTAACATTGCATAAATCCAGCATTGTTATCTCAATCCTTACATTGTAGGAGTATTGTGAAATAAATCTATTCACAAGTTCTTCAAAAGATTTGATTCCAGATGGTAATCTTAAAAACCATTCCATTGATTGTCCATTTAAACTCCTAGGGAAAATATGCATTAGGTAAGCTTCGTCGTGCGCAAATTCCATACTCATAGTACAAAACTCCCTAATGTGATCTTGAGGATCAAATTTTCCATCGTATTTGTCATATTTAGGGATCTCGCAATGTTGTGGAAATGGTACCATATTCAAATTTTTATCAAAAGGATATGGGCAGATATATTAAAATGAATACTTCTTGGAGCTTGTTCTATTTTTCATATCTTGTATCTGTTGTTGTAGAGTTTGCATTTGTTGAGTAAGGTTTAAAAATGGATTATCCATATAGTTTCTCCTTATTTCTTCATAAGTTCTTTTATCACTACGCTCTTTTCTTGTGTCATCATGTTCTTTTCTTGTCTCTTCATGACTTTCTTTTTTTACATCTTCATTGTTTGGATCATCTGTGTTTTGGGTGTTACTTGCCTCTGCATCTTGTTTCAAGCTTTCTATGTTAAAGTCTTGTGGCAATTTAGCTCTTGATTTTGCCAACATCAAAAGATATTTCTCTTTTTGTTTTGCCAATAATTTTTCCATTAGTCTATCAAATTTCAAATCTTTCTCAAGGTCTCTGATGGTGTTATTGACGGCTTCTTCATCAACAACGATATACCCAAAAGTTTGGAATATCGGATTATCTTCTTCCTTGATTTGTTTTTGTTGTTTTCTAAGTTGTTCGTATTGAGCTCTAGTCCAAACTGGCATGTGATTGTTTTAATTTTTTTTGAAATTTCCAAAGGACAAGTCAATAGGTGATTATTGGTTTAGGAAGATATGCTTTGTTGATTTTACCACTATTGTTTGTTCATTGTGATAAAGAATCTCTTTGTTGAAAAGAATGTCCTTGCAAATTTTCTTCATCAAACTCTATCCCGCAGCCACGTAAATAGTGATGAAAACGGTGTAGGAATGTCCTATGTTTTAATAAGATCTTGCAATTGATATACAAGAATCTTATTCTTTTCTGAGTAGCTTTGTAACTGGGTTTTCTTTTCTTAAGGTGATACTTAAAAGACATATAAGTATTTGATGGTTTACAATTTTGATTTTGATATGACCTATGTTCAAAATAGGAAAGATATATCCAAGATAATGAACACAAGATAAATTGATCAAACTTTGTGATAGAGGATTTGATATATCTTGATGAGAAACTTGACAATGATGTTGATTTTTGCACTTAAAATGTTTGAATCAATAGCTTGTTGATTGTTTATGCTTATAGAAACCTTTCAGAAATAGCCCATCGGATTAGTGACTCAATTATTGAACTAGTTTGAAAATGTGTGATAGTTTATAGAGAAATCTACTCAAGAAGTGTTTTGATACTAATGTTTAAATTTTGGTTTGATATGCTTTTTTAGATGTGAAAAATACTTTGTGCTAATTCTTATGGCAAAGAGTGTTAACTTATGGGATAAAAGCACTATTTTGTTGCTTGAAAGTGCTTTTATGATTATGTTTCAAGGATTCTTCTCAAATCCTTCAACAAGTTGTTGGATTTTCGCTCATTTTTAGATGATGATTTTCTTCATTTTTTGACCATTTTGAACATGTCATAGACATAGAAGACATAATATTTTTGAAAAACAAAATGCATAAGCAAGAACAAATCCTATGGTAGGCTGAGACAATAATTGTTGAATCTCACATGGGGTTTCCTCCGAGGCTACACTATTCAAAGCGGATATTTAGATGCTTGACCCCACTGGCTCCACCCTCGGCACTCACTTCTCTGGGGCAGCCAAGCACCAGTTTCCATGAAAAAACCCCATAGAAAACTTTATAAATCTACTAAGAACCGTATGTGTGTGAGCCGCTTCAGAGGTTCAATCTGCTGTGCCAACAACTAGAAGGATTTTGGTGACTAGTACAAGTGGTTTTTAGTAAAGGCTTCTAGTCATGTGGCCATACATACTGTACTTTCAGCTTTGTAAATACAGAAGGTTCCTAGCCTATAGAGGTTATGCTCCATAGGGTTTATGGGGAGACATAGTGTCGGTATGAACTTATCAACACATGTTTCTTGTGACTTTCATCACAAACATGATTTATTTAGAGTGGACTGGAAGGACTCGGTATTAGCCTGTTTCCACTTTGGGTCGTTCCCCTCTCATTGGCCCCCTCAAGGCAACTCGGAAAGGTAGGCCCTCTAAAGGTTATACATAAAAGAAAGTAGGTTTGGTTTTTTGATCACCGTATGATGGTGAGAGCATACTTACCTACTATTTCATCAAGCATAGAAAACACAAGTCCATTTTAGCTTTTCTAAAATCTATGTGCAACTATTTTAAAGAAGTCACTCAAAATGCAAGTTGCATGTTGTTAATTTATCCCCCTTAGTTAAGCTAAATGATCATGACATGATGTGTTACTTTCCAAAATAGAACTCTTAATTAACTAGGTGAGCAAATGAATGAAATTTGCTTTAAAAATAATCCTACACAAGCATGTCAGTAGTTTGAAAAATTTAAGTTCTTGGACATTCGGACCTGCAAGAAAATTCTTTGCGTTGCAAATAAAAGAGCTATCCTAAAAAATGCATTGTTTTTCACCTCAAAAGTGCTAACTTAAAGGACAAAAGCACTAACCTGAAACACAAAAATGTCACTCTGCGGACTAAGAAGCAAGAATTCTCTGACAAAAGCATCAACCAAACTAACAAATGCACTAACCTGAAGGACAAAAGTGTTGTTCTGAAGATTAAATGCATTGATTTATAGATAAAAGTGCTAGCCTAAATGACAAATGAGCTAACCTGAAGAACAAAAGCACTAATGTATCAAATATAGGTGTTGTCAGAACTCACATTGGTGTGAATCTATATTACAAATGCGTTAAATTTTCTTTTTCTGAGAATTAGATAGGATGTTAGAAAGAATATGCAAGGCTCTGAGCCCCATGGTGGGTGCCAAAATGTGTCAACTTGAATTTCATCATCAGACTACTACCTACAACATATTAGTTTCACAAAATACCAAGGAAATGGTACAAGAAATCCAAACTCAACCAACGAAACTACATGAAATACATATAAAATAAAAATATTATTTTTACCTTCATGATTTATGTCTCATTGTGTCTCAACTCCACTATTCCTGGTTGTAGATGGTGTGCTCTTAGACAAACACTAATAGCTTCCAAGATGGCATATGAAGAATGGACTGATAACTGATACTATGATATTCAATGCTAAATGCTTATTCTAAATTGCTTCAAGATTAAAACTCACGGATGCATAAGTTTTCATAAATGATTAGCTTGAAAAATCACTTTGAAGACTAATTCTCTCTCAACTCAAACTCTTGATTTTATAGACTTTAAGAGGATAAGATGATGTGGCCTGGATCAACGATCATGAACAGATCTGCAGATTTGGATGGCTGTGAGCAAAGGTGAAGGTTGATAGAAAGGGGGAAGGAGAAGACAAGTGCCACTCATCTCACCTTGACTGGGTTGTTGACTGAGGGAATCTAGGGATGGTTGGAAAAGATTTAGGCATGAGAGGACAAGTGGACTCAAGTCCTTCCTAATATGTAGGGATGTTGGAGGGAATATAGAAAAAAATTTAATAAATATGTGTACGTACATAGTATTTCATTAAATTTGGAGGTTGGAGATAAATGATGAATTAATATTTAAGAAATATTAATATCTTTAGCCACATGATTGATGAGTTGGCAAAGGGAAGATTAAGTGGAGATAGAAGGTGAGTTGGAAAAAGGGATTAAACAATTAAGAACTATTTAATATTTGAGACTATAGGATAGAAGAATAATCATTAAATATTAGATATTCGAATGATTGGAGGAAATAATTAAATATTAGATATTTAATTAATTAGAGGAATATGATAGATGAATTAATTAAGAAAATATTTCAATTAAATTAATTAATAGAAAGACATAAAATGAATTAAATAAATTAATCTTTTTAAATTAACTATTTAATAGAAGAATAAACATTAAATAAATATAAAATATTTATTTAATCGCTCATAGCCATTTTTATGTGTATACACTACTCATGACAAGGAGCCCAAAATGAAGTTTACTACTAGTTTCATAGGGTGAGGAGAAACATGATATGGTTAATCAAGTGCTACGGCATTACCTCTTCACCAAGAAAAAGTGCAAGATTAGTTGTAAGAGCTATGTGAGCTTGATCATATTGGTCTTCAACAAATGTTTAAGAAGATTTACAATTTCCAAGAGAATGAGAATAACAATTATGAAAAACATAATGCTTATCACCTCTCTTATTCTTATAAGTATATTTTATGGAAGGAAAAACAACATTCCTACCATACTTCACTCTTCAAATTATTCTTGTAGCTAACTTCTCTTGATTGTTAATAGGGGTTGGTTTCATCTATTGAGATGTATGACAAGGTGTGGTAATAGATGAATATGGATTGTTTTCTATTATTTGGATAGTTCCATTATCAATGAGTCCTTGTATTCCATTTTAAAAATTAGGATCACCATTTGCATTATGATCATTACTTTGATGATATGAGCAAAAAAGATTATTTGCGGAAGAAGCACCTTTAGATGGATGATAGAGTTTATGTATAGAAAAATAATCCTTGAGCTTTTTAACTTTAATGAGATCATCCATATGTGAATGATGAGTATGTCCTAGACCTTTCACACTAGCTTGTGAAGGAGGGTTTATAGGGATTTTGATTCCTTGTTTATATTTTCCAAGTTCTTTTCCATTATAACCTTGTTTTGATATTATATTATAACCACTCCTATAATAACTTTTCAATTGTGAAGAAGGACCATTATATCTTTAAAATTTGTAGTTTATGGACATAAAGAAGGGTCAAAAGGAGAAGTAGATGAAGAAATAATATACTTTGTAGGGAGATTCTCTTTTCTATCATCATTCATATCATCTTTGATAGGTTGGGAAGGAATATCCTTATCATCTAAGGCTTCATCTTTGCTTAATGTTATGTGAGGGGATAGATCATGAATAAAATACATAAAATTATCTTCTCTACTCTAACATCATAAAATTGCACCGACCCTTGCAATTTTTGACTATATTTGGATCTTCACCTTAGTGTTTGCACCCCTTGCCCTAATCAAAGACCTGAATATGCTCATGTGCATCAAAAACACATTGTAATTCAACCTTGTGCTATGCCCACACCTTGATCCTGCCCCAAAATAGGGAAAGACCAGGGCATGGCACCCTGATCCTCATTGGGACCAGGGCATGGTGCCCTAGGATCCCCTATCTGGGACCTCCCTTGATCCTCTCCCCTTGGATCTAATTCAGTTAATTAAACCCACTGGCAAGTATATAAGAGAGATTTACCCTCTCATTTGACATCCAAGAAATCTAACGCATACACACAAGAGGTCATCAAGCATTCAAGCATTCAAGAGAAATTGAGCATTTTCAGTCTTCCTTGAAGATTTGGAACAACAATAGAGACAAGGTTTCAAGAATTGAAGACGAGATCAACATTCTACTTCATGAAACCCTAATTCCATGTGGAGACAAACAAAACTTCATAAGGAAGTATAAGCATTTCAATTTCATTCAATTCGACATCCCTTCAAAGAGGAGGATTTCTACTTTCAATCCTTTCATTTACATTTTTTCAACCACTTGGTTAATTACAAAACTAGGGTTTGATCTAAAGATAGACCCCTATTCCAAAATCATTTCTCCTTCTTTCTGTGTGCAGGAAATAGGTGTGCAACTATACTTCTGGAATTAAGGTTTATTCATAGAGATGAAAAAACCCTTTTCAACACGCAAAAAGTTTGGAGGACCAATAGGAGGGCACCCCTTTCTGGACACACGGTCCCTACAAATTTTTCCATATTTTGCACAGTAGCTCCGAATCATCTCAAACTTCTCAGATCCAAGTGCACGACTAAATCCCGAATCTATAGCTCACTGTTTTAGCATACTTTGTCTCCATTTTCAGCATTTACTCCTAATTAAATTAATAAACTTACAAAAGAGGGTCAATTGTGTTTTAACCCATTCCAATTTTCTTAGTATTCAATCCTTGTATCAATTGGGATTGGATTTAGTAGATTCATTCCCCTCTTTTGAATGTAAAGTCCCTCCCAAGTGAAAATTTGTAACCTAGTGAATTCCCTCTTCTTCTAACTAGTGGATTGGCTAACGTTCTCCAATTTTCCACTTACATTTGGTGAACCCGACATGTCTTATGCTTTCTTCTGATTTTTATTTTTCAGATTTGAGTGCATGCAATTTAAAATTCATATATTCAATTACAAGCTTAATTTATTTGCAATTTTAAAAAATTTAGAGGTTAAACTCACAAAAACACTAATTTTTAGATTCAAAATTGAGCTTGTCATTTGTCTAAATTGGATTGATTGTTTCAGATATGAGAACTTGTCAATTTTGCAATTCATGTTTTCATTTACACTTTCAATTTTTAATTTTTTTAAAAATTAAGTGGTTAAATCTTAAAACCCTAATTTTAAATTTTAAACTTGACCTTGTGGATTGTGTAGGTCTTCAATTCATTTTCAGATTTGAGACTTGGCTTTACTTTCAAAATTCATTTTCCCTCCTTGCAAAATTCAAATTTTCAAATTAAAATTTTTAAAATTAAGTGGTTTATGCAATAAACCATAATTTTTAAATTTCAATTAATCTTGTCTAATTTCAAATCTTCCTTTAAGCAATTAATTGGATCAATTAAATCTAAAATATCTTTTTGTCCCTCTAGACATTATAAAAGTCAGCCCTTAGGTGTGGCCTTTTTGTTGTCCTTTCAATTAATCCTTTTATCAAACATCCTAAGTGTGTCCTATTTTGACCTTCATGGCTTAATTTTTCATATTCTGACATCTCCAATTTCCACATCCTTCTAGAATTCACATTAAAATCATAAAATATTGCTTCCTTGAAAATTTGGGAAAAAATTGGTCGAACCGTGTCTTTGAACCAAGTCACTACCTACTTGGTCCTGACTTTTTCTGCTCAAATTTTGGGAGCTTGTTTTGACTATATTTTACTACACAATTATAGAGATTTGCAAAATTTTATTGGTTTTAGGTCACTCTAAGGTCAATAATAAATATGAATTTAAACATTTCCATTGTCAATTTAAATTTTAAAATTAAGTGGTTCACTACAAATACCCTAATTTTTAAAATTAAATTGATTTCTTCATTTCAAAATCTCAAAATTTTAATTAAGAGGTTCAAATTGGATAACCCTAATTTTAATTTTGACTTTCCCTCCTTTCAATTTCTTTTCCCTAGTGAATGAGTTTTACTACTATTAGTCCTACCTATAGTGTCCCCGTTAGAAGAAGTTGTAGAATTAAGGCTGCCCAAGGTTTAATTACCGAGGAAATGAAGCCTAATTTGGCTAGATTTTTCAATGAGGATATTGTTGCTTCTTCCCATCCTTCAGATATTCCTATTTATCCTCTTGATAATTCTCACAATGAGGAGGAATCACTAACTAGAGTATCTATTAACCAATTGACAAAGATGGACAATCAATTTGACAATCTTCAACAATGGATGAGTCAAGAATACCCAGATAGTGAAGATCATGCCTATGAAGAGTTTTGCTGAAAACCTAGGTCAAGTGAATCATTCTATTCCTTTGACAGCTTCTATGACTAGTGTTCCTACCTTCACATTAAATATCATGGCTACCTCTACACAAAATATCACACCTATAAATGTTAGTCATGGGGGAAATACCCCTTCTTTCATTCCTCTTACCATGAGTGTTCCCCTTGTTACCCAATCACATTCACCACCTATAAATGTTAGTCAAGGGGGCAACTCCTTTAATCACAATTATTTCATTCCTCCCATGAATCTTCCATGTCCTACCCAATCTTCTCCATTACCCAATTAGTGTTCCACCTCCTTATTCTCAACCTCTTCCTTCATTCAACAATGTTACTCCTCCCTCTCAATCCAACATGTCTAGTTCCAATCCTTCTACCGAAGCTACAATCAATAGTCTTTCCCAAACAGTATCTTCCTTACATTAACAAATAGCTTCCATGAATCAATCCAAGTATAATGTGCCCATATTTGATGTAGCGAGCACATTATCCCATGACATTGTTAGAGCAATCCCTCCTAAACATGTAGATGTCCCTTGATTGGAACTTTATAATGGAAAAGGTGATCCTTTAACTCATGTTAAAACATTCCAAACTTTGTGTAGTAACTTTTCTCACGATCAAAGGTTGTTATATTCAACAATTTAACAATAACATTGGTCCTAAAGTTACTTTGATTGATTTAATGCATTGTAAACAAGGTGTTAAAGAAAAAGTGACTGATTTTATTGGTAGATATAAGCATTTGTATTCTTAGATTTATTTTCTTGCGCCTGATCAATATATTCAAAATATTTTCATTGCTAATTTACAAAAAAGACATTAGGGATAAACTTCTTTTAACCGAGTTTACTTCCTTTCCGCAGTTGTGTGTAGTACTTCAAAATTATCATGTAACTGTGAGTCAGTTGGAACAATCATCTCCTTCCATGACTCCAAGTGATAAGGGTGATAGTGTTGAACAACTGTTTGTGAAGTTCAAACCAAACAAAGGATTAATTAAAATCAATGAAAACAACAACAATAGTTAGTTCGTAGGTGCTATAGGTGTGCCTCCTTTGTCTAAATTCTTTAGAAGAGAAAAAGAGTTTACTCCTTTGAATGAATCTTTGCATAGAATTATGTCTCAATTAATACAAAAGAATATGTTGAAACTTCCCCAAATCAAACCATTTGATCCTGTTGGTGTAAATAAATATTCATTTTGGATATTATTACACTTTACTTAAGTTAACTTAGGATAATGCATCTCTTCATAGTTTGGATTTGAGACACTTAGGGAAGTGTGCACATAGGGATAGAGCTTGTAGGAGAAATTCCACCTTTTGTGGTCTTATTTTGCTATTACACTCTACATTCGGTTGGTCATCCACCTCTTGTGGAATATTATATTATTTCTCCTACCTACCCCTAGTATTTCTTACCTACCCTTGTTTCTTATTGAGCCACATGTCATAATTGTGTGCTCATACATCCATATGGCATTGCCTATATAAACAGGCCTATATTCATTGTATTGGTTAATCCAGTTGATCATTTGCATATTGATGAGAATACAGTTTGTTCTTGTCATTCTATTATCTCTCTTTTATGCTTTTCATTGTGCCCTTGATCTTGGCAAAATCCTACATGGTATTAGAGCCATTGGGGCTTCGTTGATTGGTTTTTGGCGACATCGTGGAAGGCTTCTATTTTTGGATTTGGGGATCTTCATTTTTTGGGGGCATCATACAGCGATTTGGACATCACCGTTGAATCCGGGAGGCCGTTTCTATAAATTTTGACTATAAAGTCAACCTATTTTGGTGAGAAATTTTTTTTCCCCATTTTGGCTATTATCGTACGGATTTTGAAATTTTTTTATTATTTTTCGGAAAAAAAAATTCGAAAAATCAAAAAATCATCAAAAAAAAAAATCAAATTTTTTTTTTTTGGTTGTTTGGGGGTCCACAGACCCCCCCATAATCTGTCGTGCCCTGCAGGTCTGACACCCGACTATACTCTGCAGTGCTTGCATCACTTGCCAGCCCGCACTCCTCCGAAGCCCACCGCCGCCAGTGCCGGCCGTCCATTCCACCTGCCGGCCGCCCAGACCACCCGTCAGTCGCCTCATCCTCCTGCCGGCCGGGACTCAGACACCGTCATCGGCCGCTGCACCTCTAACTCACCACGCGGAGCCCAGTCAGTTGCCGGGACCCCGCCATGCAGCACACATACAGTCCAGCCATACGCCCAGTCACTATCACACGCAGTCCAGCCGTACGCCACGTCACTCGCCACGCAGACTGCCACATCAGCGTGTCCGTACAATACGAATGCCTAGTCAGCAGGGAGGTGAAGTTTGCGCGATGGTCATATGGCCATCAAATTTAAGCCAGTGATTTGCTGACATCAGTGCCACATCAGCAGCTTTTTGAAATTTTTCAACCCCTCTCCATTGAGCTTTTCAGTTTTGCAGTCCAACTATGAAAGTCCATATCTTGTTCATTTTTGCTCCTTTTTTGGTGCAATTTTTTTTGAAATGGGCTAAAATTTCATGATCTTCATAGTGGTGTAGTTATTTTTTGATTTTGGTGCACAGGTTTTTTGAAATTTTCAGATTCTCTTAGCTGTACTTGTCCAATCCTCAATTTTGCAACTACAAAGGCCTCGTTTGAGCTCATACGACCTCCTTTTCAGGTGTCATTTTTTTTGAAAGTGCATTGTTTTTTTGTCTACTTTCATAATCTATGATAAGATTTTACAGATTTTGAGTGGAAATTGTACTTTTAGATATTGGTCTTATTTGGCCTATTAGGTACTTGTAATGTGCTTGGATCTTAGTTTAGATCTCTTGCATTATCAATTTGAGTCTCTTTTGGCCTTATTGAGGCAGTTGTAAAATTGTAATCAGAAGTCCACTTTGCCATTTTTTGCAAGTGGCCCATTGTATACACACTAAGTATAAAGTGCCAAATCATCACTTTAGGGGGGGGTTCTTTGATTGAGTGAATTTGGGGGGGTGTCTTGTGTGATTATGCCTCTCTTTGTGCTCTTTCCATTTTTGTTGCAATGAGTCCTCATAAATTTCCACCTTTAACTCCACATAATTATGCATCATGGAAAATTAAAGTTTGGAGTAATTTAATGGAAAAGGGTCTCACACATTACATAGATGGAACAATAACAGCACCACCTGATCCTAAGGCTGATCCAAATGCTCAATTAGAATGGCTCACAAAGAATTGCATGGCTCTTGGAACTTTGCGCAAGTATGTATCAGATGACCTCATTTTTCACATTAAGAAGTGTAAAACAATCAAGGAGGCTTGGGATATGTTTCAGAAATTGTATGGTCAAGTTGATGAAATCAGAGGCTATCAGATTGACAATGAGCTCACCAACTTTGATCCCAAGAGTTTTGATACAATCCAAGATTATGTCACCAAAGCAAATGAGCTAAGAGCAAAGCTTAAGGATTGTGGAATTGACAAAAAGGATGCCCAGTTGATATTGAACTTGTTGGACAAGCTTGCACCAGAATATGCAGCATTTGTGTCTAGCTTCCAAACTCATCGTTTGACAGTGGGGAGTTCCTATGTTATGCCTTCATTTGATGCTTTCACAAAAATGTTGATATTGGAATAATCTAAGTTGTTGAACATGGGGCTTCTCAAGTCTTCAAAGTCCAAGGCTTTGGTGGCAAATCAAGGGAATCAAGGAAGTCAAGGCAAAGATCAATCATCCTCTCCATCATCCTCTTCCAAGAAGGGGACACCACCTAAGAAGGATAAACCAACTTGTGCATATTGCAAGAAGTATGGTCATGATGAGCATCGATGCCACGCAAAGCAAGTTGATGAGTTAACTAATCTTCTCAAGAAAAACAACATCAACTTGCCATCCACCTACACAAAGAAGGATTCATCTCCTTCCTCTTCCTCACAGTCTAAGGGAAAAGGGCAAGCATTTGTGGCTACAACAGGTTCTTCACAGCAATGGATACTTGACTCGGGTGCCTCATATCACATGGGTTCTACAAAGGAGCAGTTTTCTTCATTGGAGCCATCTAAGGTACCTCACATTTACATAGGTGATGATACACAAGTAGAGGTTGAAGGGAAAGGTTCAATTGACATGGATGATGGAACATTTGAGAATGTTCTCTATGTTTCTAACTTGTCTACCAACCTTCTCTCGATCTACCAAATCACTCACTATGGGAATGGGAAAAAGGTTGAGTTTACACCAGATTCAGTTGTGGTAAAGGAACTTGATGATGATGCCTTGGTAGTAGTGGGACAAGTCAATGATAACTCAAGGCTTTATTCATTCTCCCACTTTGTGCCAAGTTCACCTTCTAGGGCCTTGCTTACTCATTCAAATTCAGAAAGTAAGCTATGGCATGAGCGGTTTGGTCACCTCAACTACTGCTACCTTCAACAGCTCAGCACTAAAGACATGGTCACAGTCTACCTTGAATCAGTTTTTCAGAGGGTGTATGTTCAGGTTGTTCCATGGGCAAGCATCCTGATGAGAAGTTTGATAAAGGGAAAGCTTGGAGAGCTTTGGAAGTTCTTCAACTTGTTCATGGTGATGTAGCAGGTCCATTTCCAGTACCTTCATTTAGTAAGGCCCGCTATGTTCTCACCTTCATTGATAACTACTCCCACTTCACTTGGGTCTACTTTCTCATTCATAAGAGTGAAGTATTTGACAGATTTCAAGACTTCAAGACTCGTGTGGAGAAGCAATCAAGGAAAGTGGTCAAGATTCTTCGCACTGATAATGGAAGAGAATATGTGAACAAAAGACTTGAGGATTTTTGTACATTTAAGGGGATTGATCTTTAGCATTCTGTTGCATACACTCCATAGTAGAACGGGGTTGCAGAACGCAAGAATAGAACTCTCAAAGAAATGGCTAGTTGTATGATACATGCACATTCTCTTGATCGCACCTTTTGGGCATAGGCTATCAGTTGTGCCACACACATCCAGAATTGGGTTCCTCACAAAGCTTTGCAAGGTATTACTCCATTTCAAAGTCTTTGGGTGTCCAGCATGGGCTCGCATACCTCTGCAGAAACGCAAGGCATTGGAACCATAGAGTCGACCTTGCATATTTGTTGGATATCCAGAGGGTGTTAACCCATACAGATTGATGGATCTAGAGACACATGAGGTGTTCATTGAGAGGAGTGTTCACTTTGAGGAAAGCTCTCCTAGCTTAGCCTCTCTACCTCCTCCACCTTCCTCCATTGTGGATAGTGATGTTAGTGATTCAGATGATGAGACTCCTACAACTTCAACTTGTAGGGTTACACCTCCGTAGGGTCCACTTGTAGTTGAGGAGCCTCATTCTCCACCTCCACCTTGACCTCATTGGGCTCGACAGACACTTGAGTCCACTGGTTCTCTTGTTGGGGATCCTTCAGATACATGGAGAACTCAATCACAACATCAGGATCTTCCACATGCATTCATTGCTACCGCTTTTGATCCACAAACATTTAGGGAAGCATCAGGGATTCCTGAGTGGGACCAAGCTATGGAGGAAGAGTATAGTTCCTTGATGAGGAACAACACATGGGATCTAGTCCATCTCCCTAAGGGGAGAAAGATGGTTCGATGTAAGTGGATCTATCGAACCAAGTTTGCAGCAGATGGTAGTGTGGATAAGTATAAGGCTCAGCTTGTTGCGAAAGGTTTCTCTCAGGTTGTAGGTGTTGACTATACTGAGACCTTTGCACCTATAGCCAAGATGAACTCCATTCGTTTAACACTTGCTATTGCTACAGCTCATGATGGGGCTGTACATCAGATGGATGTGAAGAGTGCTTTTCTTCATGGTGACCTTGATGAGGAGATTTATATCGAGCAGCCACAGGGTTTCATCAAGGATACTTTCTTGGTTTGCAGACTAAGGAAATCTCTCTTTGGCCTTAAGCAGGCCCCCAGGGCTTGGTACACCAAGATGGATTCCTTTCTTCTCTCAGCAGGGTTCACCAGGTGTCATTCCGATCCGAATGTCTAAATTTTGCGACAGGATGACTCTCACTTGATACTTGTGCTCTATGTTGATGACTTGATCATTACAGGGAGTACTACATCCATCATTAGCAGGGTCAAATCTGCTTTGCATGATAGATTTGCTATGACTGACTTGGGTCTTTTGCACTACTTTCTCGGATAGAGATTTCACAGTCACCTTCCGGGATTACACTATCGTAGCCCAAGTATGCTCTTGATCTACTTGCATGGTTTCATATGGCTGATTGTAAGCCTACCCCGACTCCCTTTCTTTCAGGAGTCAAGCTTAAGGCTCAGTGTTCTTCTCCACCAGTTGATGCCACTTTGTATCGTCAGCTTGTGGGTAGTCTCATCTACTTCACTCATACATGCCCTGATATTTCATTTGCAATTGGCATGGTTTCCCACTTCATGTAGGAACCACATGAGCTTCATTGGAAAGCTGCCAAATGCATCCTTCATTACATCTAGGGTACACATCACTATGGGATTCACTATGTAGTAGGCATAGGACTTCTCTTGGTTGGTTACACAGACTCCGATTGGGCTGGCGATCTTGATGATCATAAGTCTACTTCTGGTTATAGTTTTCACCTTGGTTTGGGCCCCATTTATTGGCAGAGCAAGAAGCAACATGCTATTGCTCTCTCTTCGACTGAGGCTAAGTATCGAGGCGCTATTAACACAATGACTGAGACCATTTGGCTCTAGCAGATTCTCACAGAGTTTGGTTTCACCACTCCACAGCCGATAGTTCTACATTGCGACAATCAGAGTGCTATTGCAATCTCGAAGAGCCCGGTCTAGCACTAGCAAACTAAACACATCGAGATTCATATGCACTATATCCGAGAGCTCATCTAGGAGCAGGTCATTGATTTGCAGTATTGTCCTATAGCAGAGTAGGTTGTTGACATATTCACCAAACCTTTCACCGAGAGTAAGTTCCAGCAGTTGCGAGATCTCTTGGGGGTGTGGGATGTGTCATTAGGGGGGGTCAGCTGACTTCTCCTTCCTCTCTTATGGGGGGGACTTTTGCCTCTTTGAAATTTTTTCCTTCTTCTTTGAGAGTCTTTTGTACATTCATCTCTCTTTTGGGGGGAGTTTTTTCCCACTAGGTTTTCTCCCTTTCTCCGTTTGTGAGAGATTGCATTGCATTGTTTTGCTTGCATTTGCATATTGTACATGGGTACCTATCATGGCCTAGTAGCTGGGACCCATCTTGCATTGTTGACTTGATTCTTCATTCCCCTAAGTTGCACTTAAGGGGGGGTGTTGGTGTAAATAAATATTCATTTTGGATATTATTACACTTTACTTAAGTTAACTTAGGATAATGCATCTCTTCGTAGTTTGGATTTGAGACACTTAGGGAAGTGTGCACTTAGGGATAGAGCTTGTAGGAGAAATTCCACCTTTTGTGGTCTTATTTTTCTATTACACTCCACATTCAGTGGGTCATCCACCTCTTGTGGAATATTATATTATTTCTCCTACCTACCCCTAGTATTTCTTACCTACCCTTGTTTTCATTGAGCCACATGTCATAATTGTGTGCTCGTACATCCATATGGCCTTGCCTATATAAGCAGGCCTATTTTATTGTATTGGTTAATCCAGTTGATCATTTGCATATTGATGAGAATACAGTTTGTTCTTGTCACTCTATTATCTCTCTTTTATGCTTTTCATTGTGCCCTTGATCTTGGCAAAATCCTACAGATCCATCTAAAATAACTTCCCCTTACTTTGATGCTAAATCTTTTTGTCAATATCATCATCAGCCTGGTCATGATACTGAGAAGTGTTTTTCATTATGAAGTAAGATTCAAGAATTGGTTGATAACAACACTATATCTATGGTAGATGTGAATGATAAGGAAACAAATCCGTAGCTCCTCCTAATCAGAACATTTAAAATTTCACTGATCCGTTACCATACCATTCCACTAATGTGATTGAGACTAAACATCTTTCTTTCCCTACCAATGATGTGAGCCTTCAAACTAATAACATGGTGAACCTTGTAGACCAACATGAGCCTCCTAAATATTTGTGCATAACATTTGATCCTAGTGAGACCATTAAGGCACCCGATGACCCATTATACATAAGTGCAAAAATTAAAGGTATACTCACTAGAGATGTCCTTATTAATCTTGCTTGCATGGTTAATGTGATAACTGAAGAATTTTTTTATACTTTGCAATTGTATCAAGTGATATATGATGATACTGGTGTGATAGTTAAAGTCTTTTATGGCTTCTATTGTCCTACTATTGGTTCTAGAAGACTTCCTACTAATGTTGGCACTAAATACTTAGATGTTCAATTTTTTATCATTCCTACATCTGATCAATTTCATGTGAAGTTGGGACATCCTTAGATCTCTTCCATGAAAGAGATCGCTTCTACTGTTCACAAGTGTTTGAAATTTCCTCATAATGATAAATTCATAAATATTAATCATAGCATATTTCAACCTACAATGAGGCATGGAGATGTTTGTCTTGATTATTTTTTGTCTGAACAATTCAAGCCTCTTGAACCTAGAAGTGATGCTCTTTTTAGATCATACCAAAAATGGAAAAAT